>NC_057802.1:121386413-121673840 GCF_018294505.1 Triticum aestivum | reverse complement strand
TATGCCCCGGACCCGCCAGATCGCGCCGTCCCACCGCCGCCGTTGACTTCGTCGCCACCGGTTTTTTTTTCGGTTTAGGTATAAACCGTTCGGTTTTTTAAACCCTAGATCGGTTTATTTTATTTTATTAGATTGGTTCGTTTTTTTCGGTTAGTTCTAATTTACGAACGTTTTAGTCTCTGTTAGCGGACGTTCGTCTGATAGATTTTTCTTTTTCTATTTTATTTTTTTGCCAGGGACCTATCCGCGATTATTTTTATCGCAGATTAGCCCCTGATTTTCAAACCCTCGCAGCTTTTTAACCGTTCGTACAAATCCAGTGAAACCAACGCCTAAATCTTCATCTCGAACCCCTCTTTCTGGTTAATCAACATGAACATGGTTTTGACAATTTAAAATTTGGTTTCAAGCAGAATGGAATTGGAAGTTCTTTTGATCGTAGTTTCAGTTCCGTAGCTCCGATTCGATTGATTCTTTTTGCAAATCGAAGTTCTTCAGTTGAACTTTCAGATTGGATTTTCTCATCTGAGTTTTACCCGTGCATCTATGCTTGAGTGCTTATAAATGCTATTGTTTGTTTGTGATAGAATTTGCCGGAGTGCCAAGCGTGCTACTACGAGTCTCTAGGGTTTGCGGATCGTCGGCAAGGGAAGTAACACATTGATCATACCCCTTTATTACCCAGTTTTTATGCATTAGTTACAATCCTCAAACACTGCATGATTAGGATGTGATTAACTTGTGGGTACTGGGAAGTAGATGATGAGGTACAACCTATTGCCCTTTATTTCAAACCCTTGGGAGTTACTTCTACGT
The DNA here is from genome assembly GCF_018294505.1 of Triticum aestivum. NCBI lineage: Eukaryota > Viridiplantae > Streptophyta > Magnoliopsida > Poales > Poaceae > Triticum > Triticum aestivum. The sequence continues at coordinate 121,673,024 of NC_057802.1, read as the reverse complement.
TATGCTTATACTGCTATGCTATGCTCGTAGACGTGGTTTGGTTTGAGTGATTCATGACTGATGTGAGATTGTTAATCAATGGTTAAATTAAGGTGGCTACTTAAATACACATCTGGGTGGATTGGTTGCGGGCACCTGGGGATATACTAGTGTTGTCCTTTGGTTCGCCACCCAGGCTCAAAGGGATCATAAGATTATTCATGCTAGAAACTTCCGTGTGCAGCCACAAGCTATTATGGGCTCTAGCATAGTTGAGTAGGTTGCATGACCTCTTTCATTGGTAGGCTAGCAGATGTAGGGGAAAGTAGGTGTAACTGTCTACCTAGAGTAAAGAGTTAATGTTCTGAAAGACTGTGTCTCGGTCATCCGTTTCTCAAACACCATGTAGTGCGAGAAATCCAACGGAGGAGATCGAGTCTTGTGGGGAAAAGTGCGCAAACCTCTGCAGAGTGTACAAACTAATCATGGTTAGCCGTGTCCCAGGTTGTGGACATTTTGAGTACCTGGTTCTTGGATTATCATGTTGATCTCATCACTCTAAATTAATTTGTTGGGTTATTAACTACTGTTTAATTGGGATTGAGATGGGGTTACCATTCTCATTGTTTATCAACTACCATGATAGTTAAATAAAATATATTCCTTTGTTGTAGGGGAAAATTGACTTTTCGCAAAAACGTTATAACCATAGAGCCTCCACCAGCCAAATATGCATGTAGTGATAGCATTTACTTGTTCATTGCTCTACTGTGTTATATTGCCAACATATTCCAAGTGCTGACCCTTTTCGGGCTGCAACGTATCATGTTGCAGACTTTTCAGAAGAAGAGTAAGGTGCACTAGGTCGTTGTCGTGCACTCAGCTATGCCGTTGGAGTTGATGTACTCACTTTATCTTCCAAGCATTCCGCTGTCATCTTATTTAGATGGCCTTAAGCCATATTATTGTAATAAGTTCTCTTTTGAGACATTCGACGTAATAAGTGTGTGATTGCACTCTGTTATAAAGCCTTCAAGTACTGTGTGTGTCAGCATTACCGATCCAGGGATGACACCTATGCACAGAGATTTGACTGTTTGAGGTCGGATCGCTACATTCTGCGCGTTGGTATTGGCCACCAAGTCTGAATTACCAGCCTTACGTTTACCGTCACTCCCCTGATTCGCCGGGTTATGATCGTGGTTTCTAGTATTGCCACTCTTCTTTCCCTTTCCCGTCTTATCATCATCAGACTCGGGGTCCTTGGTACCATCAGAGTCGGCGTATTTAACTAGAGCTGCCATGAGTGTCCCCATGTCATTGCAGTGGTGTTTGAGTCGCCCTAATTTCTGCTTCAAAGGTATGAAACGACGATTGCTTTCCAACATTAGGACTGCCGAATCCGCCTTGATATGGTCCGACGAGTGCAGAATTGCTGAGACCCAGTGCACCTAGTGGGTTGTCGACTCACCCTCTTCTTGAACACAAGCAGCCAAATCCATGATCGACATCGGTTGCTTGCACGTGTCTTTAAACTGTTGTATGAACTGGGCTCATAACTCGGCCCATGATCCAATGGAGTTGGATGGCAGTCCTTTTAACCAGGTGCGAGCTGTTCCCTCCAACATCATGGTGAAATACTTAGCACATGCATCTTCATCGATGTCCAGTAACTCCATCGCCATCTCATAACTTTCGACCCACGTCTCAGGGGGTAAGTCAGCTGTGTAGTTAGGCACCTTACGAGGACCTTTGAAATCCTTAGGTAGACGTACGTTACGTAAAGCCAGCACTAAACATGGCACACCAGTACTTCGGGAGGTCACGCCTAACTCCACCGAAGCTGTCGGATAAACCGGAGACGGCTGACGAGTTGTGTTCTGGACTGCCGGCTGAAGCTCGCGATGTGTTCTCTCCTAATCCTGAATGTTACGGGGCGGGTTACGATGCTGTTCACTGCTGGACACTGCTGGGGAGTCCATGTGCCTGCTATAACTCCGGCTTGGGCGGGGGGTTGAATGGATTCTCTCACGACTGTAAGAATAAGCCTCCTGCTGCACCAACGCTGTTCGAAGAAGCTCTCTAGCCCTCCGCGTCTCAACCGCGGTTGGAGACTCGCCTTCAACTGGAAGAGCCGCCAATCGTGACGCCGTAGCGATCATGTTGTCCAAAGGGTTAGAGTAATGACCCGGTGGTGTCGGCACGTGCTGCGGCGGGATATTGTTCTGACGAGGCAGGTCCATCGTGCGTGGCTGAATCGGCGCTCCAGTCCCAGGCGTAACTACTGCCCGGTTTACCCCGGCGGGTCACTGGTCCCTGCACCGGGAGTATTGAAGAGGTTCCTTCCCTCGTAAACCGGAGGCAGATGACTTCGGTGCCTTCTCCTCATGACGTCATTCGAAGCGTTCTGATCCAATGAAAGCCGGAAAGACTCGCCCTGAATTCGTTGTGCCTGAGCATCCAGATCCACTCGTTCCACCGTCATCCTTGCATCCTCGGCTGCCATGTCCTCCTTAGCTTGAGCCATCTGATCTCGCAATTTTGCAACTTCTGCATTGTGCTGATCTTGGTTCGCGGGTTAACCACCGCTGTCAGCAGTGTTGTCAAAGCGTCTAATAAGTCAGACAAAACCTGAGTCGGTGGGCGCGCGGGGCCTCCTGCCCTGGCTGCCATTGCCGCTACTGACCCGGAAATCATTGCCGCTGGTGTTGAAGAATTCTGCACTGACTGTGTACCGGCCATAAAAATCGCAAACAGGTTTGGCGGCTCATAGGGGTCCGGAATACTGTCGCCATCGGAACAGCCCACAAGCCTGCCGTCTTGTAATTGGTACAATGAAGTAGTCTCGCCTGTGGACGACTCACCATCAGAATAAACGACCGTCTCACCGCCAGACATGGATACTTCCAACTCAGCCCCGTGGATAAATCCAACAAAGGCACACTTCACGGCGGGTTGAACTCGGGAGGGTCGTGCATGCTGAGCCGTCTCGATGGTATCGGTGCAGATGTCCGGCTCAGGCCCCGACTCACCGATCTTGCCGATGAAGACATGGATTCCGCCGAAGGGGACCCGGTACCCGTACTCAACTGAGCCGGCCTCGGGTCCCCAGCCTGCATCGTCGATGTAGAGCTTGCCGTGACGAATCTTGGTCATCCGGCCCCCAGCGTATCCCTTGATCCCTTCGAAGCTGCCCTGTAAGAACTCGAAACCACTGTGCGCCACCCCCACGCTGGGCGCCAACTGTCGTGGGATTGTCACGGCAGATGTCCTAGTGTGAGGACTTAGTCGTGGAGCCATCGCAACGAGGTTAGCTTAAAGGGGTTAAACGGGACAAAGGACACAGGGAGTTAATACTGGTTCGGCCACTTGCGGTGAAGGTAAAGGCCTAATCCAGTTTGAGGTGGTATTTCTTGGGTTTCGATTACTAGGGAGCAAATACTCTTTGCCTAGCTTTCGAGTTGTTGTCTCCTGCCCTAAACCGCCGCCGGGTCGTCCCTTTATATACACAGGTTGACGCCCTGCGGCTCACAGAATCCCAGCCGGTTCATAAACGTGTCTGGCTCGGTATCTACTCTTTCATACCTTACAATACAAGTCATACACCTATGGCGATTTACATTTATGGGCCCTAACCCGCCTTTGGGCTTTGGGCCTTCTTAGTAACTCTCCTTCATAAGTCACCATCTTCTATGTCTTCATGGGCTTCAATACTGGTAAATCACCATGAGTATAACCCGGCCCCTCCTGGGCGGTTTATACTCAATAGTTATATCCCCAACAGAAGGCATGCCATTATCAAAAGGTATAATGTGTAAAGTAAGCAGATGCAATTTAACCAAATTGGAAGCAATACAAGCTAGAAACCATATGCAACATGCAACCACATTTGACAGCGCCAAGTTAAAGCAAGCACCTGGGATGGTTGTGTGTGGCAATTGAGATCATCAACTGCAGAGCTATGTTTACTGTCTCCATCTGCTGACACTACACCCTTTAGAGCGCTCAAAGGCTTAGTGCTTATCTTCGAATTACACTGGAGCGACTTCTATCTTTTCTTTTTTGTATTCATCAACAATGCGTCAGAGTTTGAAATACCCATGCATAAAAAAACAATAGTGTGAGTATGGGTGAAGTGTGTGCACAAGTAGTACAGTCTAAAGGTAGCAGATAGCAAGTCGGTAAGAAATAAATGACGGGAGACATATGATAGCTCTACAACATGCATGGCACATGAAATTACTAGATTCTAGGATTATGAAATATGAGCACAGGGATGGCTGGGAAATGCAGATGCTCCTCCAGCACACCACAAGATGTGGTCCTATGAAAATAACAGCTGACAGAAAACAAATAGGTTAGTCCATTTTTTCTGCACCGTCCGATGTACAAAGAATAGGCAGATCGCCTTCATCTCCCTCCAGCCAGTCAGTGTCATGATCTTCCTCGAAACGCTAGCGACCACCGGCCCAGTCCCCTGCTTCCGCCCTCCCCTCGACCTCACCGCACCGTCGTGCTTGGCACCGCCCCCCGACCATCCCTTCAAGCCCTGCCGACCTCCAGATCGGGCACAAGCAGCTCCTGCGCCCCACACCCCTATGATAGACACCGATGCGCTGCTTCCCCAGCGAACAGGCGGACTGGGTGCTCTGTGCGCCTAAGCGGGTGCTTCTTCTTTTAATTGTGATTCGACTGACCCTGAATTGAAATCCAGGCGGGCTACTGACCTCTAGCAAAGGTGAAATAGTAAATGGGAGGAAACCTTGTGCATTTAGTATCACGAAGAAGATGCAGTAAGAAGCGCTCAACTAGTTTCTTCCGTGGGATGAATACAGCGTGAGCAGAGACGTAAGATTTGCATGAATAAGGGAACAGGAGTACCTCTTTCTGCTAGCAGTGTTGTGTCCTCCTTCTGTTTTTCCAACGATCTTCTTGTGGTTCGCTGGAAATGAGAAGTTGTGGAGGACGGTGGAGCCTTGGACGAACCCATGGCAAGTTTTTGAGTGTGGTGCCGTGGCCGTCTATCAGTAGCGGGGAACCAGATCCGAGGCGGCGAATGACGGCATAGCAGGAACAGCTCCGGTGCGGTGGACGGTTGCGACAGTGGAGCGGCATCGGTGAGGCGTAGGACGGCGTGGTCGAAGTGGTTCTGGTACAGCGCACGTCAGCGTCTTCGTCGTGGAGGCAGCTCTGCCTCGGCTTTAGCTGCTAAGTCCTTGAGGGCATTGCCGTTGCGGTTGCATTGGATGACGACGTCGGGGAATCGGCTCCGGCGTGATGGAGGAGGGCGGCGGGGGATTGGGCACGATGGGGTGGAGGACGGAGGAGGCTGGGGTTTCGCGACTGGTGGAGAGGGCGTTTTGGCTTCCATGGAGTATGAATGGGGAAACGGAGGGAGGGGGAACTAAGGGGGAACAATGTTTCGGTTTGGGACGCGCTTGTATGAAATTTGGGGAAAGTTACAAACTTTGCCCCCATCTAAAATTTTGGACATATTGCTGGTTGGGGAGAGGACAGTAATCTCAGGTGTCCCAAATGGTGGGCGATATAGATTTCGGCCGAGCGCATGGGTGTTTAGGAGCCCAAGGCGTATGAATGCTTCTCGGAGGCGGTTGAGACTAGCGTCTTGGTGAAGTTACAAACCTACCCCGGTTTAGACCTTTGGACATCAGGCCGATAGGCTACACGGGCCAGAGTCAGGACAGTAATTTCCTACCACCAAACATTAGTCTCGCGCTATTTCGGGTGACCAGAGACTTATTTGGCGCTTCGTTCAATATTTGGGAGCAGAAGCATTAACATTTTCGGTTCTCTAGAATTGAACTTTCAGGGTTTGTCAAACTTCACAAATCTTTACTCTTGAAAATCATAAAACTATGATTATTTTGGAATGGAGGGGGTACATTTGAATATACATTGTACATGAGTATATATTAAAAATTATGCAACTTACCTCAGTTCATGCATGGTTCGAGATATAATCTCCTTGGTTGCAAAAAAATAGTTAGACATGCGTATGAATTCATTGGAAGTGCATTCATCTATTTGAACCTGAGATGATGGCATTTGTAAATCAGATATAAAAGGGGGCATCAATCTTCGTTCATATGAAAAATGCAAAATTCATGATCTCATCCAAGAATAGTATTGCCATTTATATTTTAATTTAATGCGTAGAACCGCCTTTTACACATAGATGCAGTATGCCTCGGCTCTCACAAACGCGCTATATATCTCTATATCTAACACATAAGTGCACACACTTTATATACATCGGCATTTCTCTTTCACACATGCTCACAATCTCTCCCGGGGTGTCGGGGTGTCTCACGCACACACTCTCTCTATATCTCTGTCTCTCTCTTTCAGACTACTATGTACCACTCTTTTCACTAATCTCAGTTGGAAAACACTATTTCTCTCACATGCATGTATACACATGCACGGTATAGGCAAAGTTGTACCCAAGTTCGGACCCTTGCAGGTGAGGAAAAAGCCTACTCCTGGTACTGTATATTACTGATAGGGGTGTGTACAAAGTACACGTGAATACCAAGCATTGTGCGTGTGTGTATACTATCGACGAACTAGCCCCCAGGCTTCTATAACATACTCGGGGCCTAGGGTTACAAATCATATATAGTCGGCTTATCACCAGTGGGGATAGAGTCCTCCATGACTATGGTAGCTTCGTGTTGTACGCCAAGTCCTCCACATGGGTCTTCGTATAATGCGTCTCAGTCCAACCTATGTGGTGCAGGATGGAACCGACCCATGAGTCCTCATGTTGACCCACCACAACTAGAAATGATGTGCCCACCCCAACTAGAAATGATGTGCCCACGACACCGCACACGCAATCGGCCACTAAGAAAATAAGCATATACAATAGTACAATGTTATACATGAAATTTAATAGCATTGTGCATCCAAAAATATTTGTTCTGCATTGTGAATGTTTATATTTTCTCCTAAAATATTAGTCATGGGAAAGAGAAACGAAGGGCATATCTCTCCTTGTCTCCACCGGACACCCCCTCTTTCTACACCACTTTCACGTACGCACACAAACTATCTCTCGGCCCTCTAAAAGTATGCATGCCCATGACACATTCACGTGTGACGATCACTGTATTTCAAGCTAAAGCACTATACGGTCACTGGACTTCAGAATATGCTCATTACGGTCACCGCATACATTCTCATGGTGATCATACGGTATCTAGCTCACGATACGTCTCTGTATTTTGTTGATGACACTGATGGACATTGTATTTGATGCATGCTCCGTATTTTGTTGACGACACTTACGGTCATTGTATTTGAAGCGAAAGCACGATATGGTCACTGGACTTCAGAATAAGCTCATCACGGTCACCACATACATTTTGTGCTGCTAACCAACCTATGGTTGGATGGTTAGGATGACAGTGGTTTCCCGATCCCACCAGGGTTAAAGTCCTGGTGCTCGCATTTATCCTGGGTTAATTTCAGTATTTTCTCGTGATGTGCGTTCAGTGGGAGGAGACGTTCCACTCGACTACGAGGCACCTATGGTGACTTCGTAAAATCTCAAGATCATATGCTGACTCACTCTCTCGAAGGTGCTCATAGGGGTAGGGTCTGCGTGTGTGCGCTTATAGCGGTGAGTGCTTGCGCGTATATATGAGCGCTTGCGTCTGTACCGTGTTAAACAAATACATGTCGTGATTATATGGTCACTGGCTCACCCGCACAACTCCGTATTTTGTTGATGACACAATCAATTGACCAGTCAAATATTCCACATGGAGCAACTAGTGTTGCACCATCGGGGCACGTAACCGTGGGGCCCACTTGTCAGCGCGTATATGAAAGAAAGAAATAGTAGTTTGAGTATGTACTGTGTTAATAAAATACATTTTAGGGTAATTATACGGTCACTGGCTCACCATACAGCTCCGTAATTTGTTGATGACACGATCAATTGACCAGTCAAACGGTCCATATTCAGCAGCGCACATTACCATAGGGCCCACCCATCAGCGCGTATATGAAGGACATAAATGGTAATAAATTAGTGGTCGGTGGGGATTCGAAGTCGTGAGATCTTTGGTTGGCAGTCGCCGGTGGTGGGGGCGCGGTGATTGGGCGGTGGCGTGGGGATCGCCAGAGAAAAAGCTCGGCGCGGGGGGCCTAGAGGGATGGGCGGGGCGGCGGCAGACCGACGGTTGGGAGTGGTTTCGGGGCGGGCGGGCGGCGCTGGCCGGCCGCGGGTGGTGGGGGTCGTCGGTTCGGCGAGTGGTGGCTGGCGGCTCAGGGGGGTGGAGGTTAAAGATAAACTGCAGGCCCTTGATTTCGTATCCAACGGCTGGAAAATCTACTGAGCAGAGATGAAAAAGTCAGTCGACCGACGTGTAGCCTCACCCCGCACGTACACATGCACGCACGCAACACTCATACAAACACACGCATGCATGTAGGCGTGCAACACTGCCACGTACACATAACAAACACACACACGCATGCAGGCGTGCAACACTGACACGTACACATGCACTCACGAACACACACACGTAAGGACACATGCATGCAACACTGAAACGTACACATGCACGCAACACTCGCCCGCCTGCATGCACACAGCACACGACGCAAGACATACGCTCAACCTATATGTGCATGCACCCTTTGTTAAGGACATGAATTGTTACGGGTATTAATCGATCTTATCTGTGATAAGGAAAACATTGATGTTTGCAGCGGTCATTATGAATCACAGCGTATCGAACGGGCTATCAACGTATATATGAAAATTTTAAAATTCTCTTACATTATATAGTAGGCTTATCTACATGAAATAGATGACGTCACACTCAATGAACAATCATCGGTTTATGAAATGCCCGCTTCTGACCGCCCTAGCCCACCAAAAGTTCCTCTGCCCTGCGCTGCCTGCGTTGGGTCACTGACATGTAGGCCATGTACCCAAAGAGCCCACACGTCAGTGGAAGAACGGCGCGGTGTCGTACGTCAAAGTCGAGGGCGCCACTCGCTGCACGCCCGGCTGAACACGCCTCCTTGCCGCATTCAAACACCTCCATGAAACCCGTGTGGAAGCCGAGAAACCCACTCTGGGCACACGTCCGTTCATGACCGGGCCAACATTAAACGCAACGCGAGCCGAGCTCCTCCCGTCTGCCGTGTATTTAATCTCCTATTTAAACGAGGCCAAATGCCAGCCAAGAATCGCACACCTCCGCCGCTCCCCTATCTCCTCCTTCACCATTTTGTCCACTCTTACAATGGCTTATGAAGAGTAGTTATCCCGCATCTAAGCTGGCTGGGTGGCTCGCCGAGCCCGCCGGATACGACCTATGTAGCTCGCTGATCCACCTCCCTCCCCTCACCCGACGGAGCAGTTGCCGCCCCAAGCCGGCGCACGGTTCAGCAACTTGCTGCTCCAGGACAGCTCGACGAGGAGCGGCGCACGGGCGTCGTCGCTGCCGTCCACGCCGCCGCCTCGTACCGCGCCTCTCGTGTGTGCGACCGCGTCTCCCGTTCCTGTGGCCGAGACTCCCATGCCGACGGCCGCGCCATGCAAGCAGAGGCAGAAGCCGGGTGCGCGGAGAGCGACGAGTCGGTGGCCAGCGCCTCCGCGTCCACCGCCATCATCGAGGAGAAGTAGAACACGGGAGGCCGCCGCTGATCGGGTCCCATGGAGGCGACCACGGAGGCGACGCCGGCGTACACAGCAGGTGTCTTGCCGGATCCTTTTTTGCGAGGACCTTCATCGACTCCGCATGGGCTCCACGGAAGCGGAGAAACCCCCATCCACCATCATCTTGGGCATCAGCCAACGATATCGGTTGGGCAGTGGGGAAGTGAGCCGTCCTTTGCGCTGAAGCATTTACCTCCGGGGCTCCCGGCAGTCCGATGATCGTGTTGTCGGACATGAGGAACACAAATGGATCGGCGGGCGACCATTTAGGCCAGGGATTATATACCTGTGCTGTCTAGAACTAGCACCGCTTAGTTGATTTGAATGTAATGAAATCTGTCATGTTTGTATGAAAATCTAGTATTTTATATGAATTCCGTCATTGTTTATATGAAATATCGCCGTGTTTGCATGAATTTCGTCCGGTTGGTTGAGTTGCTGTCAGAATGTGTGCGGCTACGGTTGGATGGCATAATTTGCGGGTCGCCGGTCGGTCTGCGGCCGGCTCGGGCGGCGTGGTAGGACAGAAAAGCATAGCTCGTGCGAGCTCGTCTCCAACATGCGCGCTGGAGGATGCATGAGCACCCAAGCCATTCCTCGTTCATCGGTGGCAAAGGCACCGGTGGACAAAAGGGTCGCCAATATTTTGGCTACCCCGAGCAAGATCCAAACAACCCCTCCCAACAGATTCAAATCCCTCGTTCGCCGTGAAATTTTGCCATGTGTTGTTTTCATGGACTAGCAAGATGCCCGTGCATTGCACGGAACATCAAGATGCATTTTTTTACAAAACACCTATTGTGATTGATCCATGTAGGAGTAATCCCATGTGTAAAAACTAATGATATCTCGAGAATTTTATCGAAAAAATGGTATCTCGAGAATTTCATCGAAAAAATGATATCTCGAGAAAGATAAGAGATAAGGTGAGAAGGAGTGGGGCGTGGTGGTGACTGGTGCTCGGACTGGGCGGAGGCATGGGGATGGACAGCACATTATGTCTAGGTTTGTATCTCTCTCACACACACCCACGTAGTTGGGGGACGTGCACGAAGAGAAGAGGTGCACGCACGGCGCACGTACTCCCGTCTCTTTCCCAACCACGCCCGCGTGGGTACATGGTGGAGCTCATTTCTGTACGAAAAGGCAGCCCACGTGGTAATTTGACACGTGTACTGGTTGTCCACTTGATGGAGGATCGTCTACCATGGGTGAACAAACAAATTGCGACTTGATGCGTTATGTTAAAAAAGAGGCAAACCATGTGGGGCCTACCTTAGAGGCAAGGCTCTATACACTCGAGATGCTCTGTACGTATTACGTACTTTTGATGTGTCCCGTCAACTCGCAGAATGAGGAGAAGCTTGCTTAGTACTACCTCCGTCCTGGTTTATAGGTCACCTTTGTAGTTCGTGCCAAATTTTGACCAAATATTTAGCTAACAGAATGTTAATGCATGTCAACAAAAATTATATCGTTGGATTCATATTTCAACATAGTTTTCAATGATATAATTTTTGGTAACATGCATGAACGTTTTAGTTCAATCTATAGTCAAAATTTGACACAATATACAATGGGGACCAATAAACCAGGATGGAGATAGTATGCCGTCTCCCCCGCCCATGGGCGCGGTGGCTCGCAGGACGAGGTGAAGCTTGCTTACTATGCCTTACGCCCGCTCCCTCGCCCACGCGCGCGGTGGCTCGCAGGACGAGGAGAAAATTTTACTACTCCCTCCGTTTACTCCTCGTCCCTACCTTGGTTCGAGAGATTATCATATTGTTTGAAATATATGTCTTTTAGTATTAGGAGTAGTACAGTGGAACCGTATATAGGAGTAGTACTGTACAACTACAGCAATTTCCTTGGAGTCAGTGGTCCAGCAAGCTACCCTAGGCTATGTTACTACTCCCTCCTTTCCAGTTTATGGCTCAATTTCAAAATCTCTCCAACCAAGGTAGACGGTGAGTGGTGGAATTAATTTCGTAGTTTGCACAAGTAATTAGTACGCTCGTTTTTCTCAAGAAGTTATGTTTACCGAGGCATTAATTAGAACGAATGCATGACCACTAAATTTCCATGAACTTCTACATGCATTGGTGAGTTTTCTCTTGACACTGCTTGCATCGGGTGATTTAACGCACCTCGAAATCGAAACATGTGATGGTACTACTACTAGTAGAATTGAGACTTCTAAAACGGAAAAATGAGTTTTTTTAGATGAGCCCTATTAACCGGAAAGGAGGGAGTAGTAAGTAGTACTACCTCCATAGTGGGTACGTACTCCGTAAAATCAGATTTTCCCAAAACTAAGTCGCTCAACCTTTATTTGCTTGTTTCCCTTCCTGCCTCGTTGCCTCGAACAGACTATGCCAAACTCCCCTGCCTGCCGCGCGGGAAAAGACCCGCCCCGCCTTTTCGTCCGGGTTTGTATCAATTGATCGCGCGTAGCAGAAAAAACCAAGCCGTGTCTTGTAATCCTCCGTCGACGCTCGCATTCATGAATTCTGTACTTCCTCTCGCCGACATGTGGGACATATAGCAATCGGGTCGACGTGTCATGCACCAAATAACAGTGCAGAACAGTAGGGGGACGCACCCCAGTCGTACCGCCCCAGTAGTAGTAATGAGCAATGAAACGTCAAATCACAATGCCACACCTTCCCAGACGGACGAAGCAACCATTATTTCACACTTCGCTTTGCCATCATTTCCTTCAAGAAAACCACGTAGTATTGCTTCTGCCATTGTTCTGCCTCAAGAGGGACACGCGCATCACCTTGGTACATCATGACACATGGGACCTCATGACAGGCCATGCTCCCCCGCCCATCGCTCAGTAAAATCACCTCATTTTTACTACTTCCTCTGTATCGGTTTACAGGGCATGCACGTCGTTCTAGGTTGAGAATTTAACTGGCTATATATATGTGATGAACAATATATGTTTATAAACTACATCCGCTTAAGAATCCAATGATATACCTTATGTGACATAGTAACTCATATTTAGTTAGTCAAATGGATGACCTAGAACTACGTGCACGCCCTATAAACCGAGACGGAGAGGGTAGTACAGTACATATATTTTTAGATCAATATAGTCGGGATTCCCCACGGAGCAAAACCAAGTGGTAGGCTGCTCCTGTCGTGTTGGCGTAGCAACTCAAGCAAGGTCAGTCCACACACGAAATGGCGACACACTTAATAGGACCCCTTTGGTCGACATGTGGCTCTCCACCGTCTTGTTCCACGTGCGATGCACCAACTCAAGCAGCGGTTGGACTTGGAGGCACCCCGGTCGTAGCGCCATAGTAGTAGTAAATGAGCGATGAGGGGTCAAATCACAAAGCCCCACCTTTCCCGCATTAAGCTGGACGGACGTAGCAACCATCATTTCACTCTAGGGTGCAAGAGCATAAAGAAAAGAGAAAACCAATGATGCGTGCGGCAGCTACCTAGGGCACCCTAGGGTAGGGGCCTCCACTACAAATCCTTTTTTTGAAAGTGCCTCCACTACAAATCCGCTTCTCCCTCGTCCTCTTGAAGAAAACCCGATGATGCGTGCGGCGGGGGGGGGGTGGGTGTAGGAGTACTACGGTGTGCGGGGCCACGTCCTAGTAAATGGGAGAGGGATTGAGTTCGAGTCGACGCCTTAATATGCGTGGGCCGCTTGGTTTTACGGGAACGAGGCAACATTTTGGGTTCGGGGACCAGTGGAGATATACGTACAAAAAATTGTGGACGTAGGTTCGACCGACAGGCAATGATGCATGGGCCCTGCATTTTGATATACCCGCAGCCGCGTGAAATTTGCTACTCTACTCAAAACTAGTAAGGTACACATGCATTTGAACGCATGAGATTTGGAAAGCAAATTATGAATAAATACACACTATAGCATGTAATAAAGCTTTGAGTCATATATGCATGATGTAGATGTTCGTTTAGTTCTTATAGTTCACATCATTCAAAATCGTTTAGTTTTATAAAAATGTTAAGATTCATGGGATTGTGCATTGTAAAGCATAAAGTAAAAAAACAAATAATGGCAATTCATTTAGAAATTTTTTTTTTGGGCAATTATGATATGGAAGATTCTAGAACAAAGGACAAGTGCTTGTTTTTTGAGGTTTGCGCATTATGCTTAAGTTCAACCATGGAGTCTTCTAGATTGTACATGTGGCAGAATCTGGTGGAATGTTGATGATATCCAACGACCAGTAGTGCTCAGATTTGCCATCTCTGCACTGTCGGATTAGCTTCATCCAACGACCATCTTTCAAAGTTATTCACGCACTATATAGGGGTATAGATAATGCATAAAAGTTCCTCCAAAAACATCTATAACTAATAGGAAGTGAATGTATGCTTAAAATGAAATAAATGTAATACTCCCTCCGTCTAGGTGTATAAGTCATCTTAGATTTTTTGGTAGTTAATAGCATTCCATGTAATGAATTGAGCACTGCATGTCATGTTTGAAAGTCTCAAGCCATTGAAAGCATACACGGCCCACATCTCTTATTGGTTGATATGTCACGAAACAAGAAACTAGGAGGGAGTTAATGTACCGTGCCTAAGTGTTTTGGGATTATTTTATTTTTGGAAGATGACTTACACACCTAGACGGAGGGAGTACAAGGAGAAAAAATGAATTGCAGTTAAATGAATGACATTTCTAACAAAAATGTGAATGTGAACTACATATGTGTGCACGTGACCAGCACATACATTGTCAATACAAAATTTAATGCAAGAAATAACTTATGAGTAACATGCACGAATTGATGATGTGGTGCTTGCATGCATAGAGTACAAAAACAATGTGATTTATGACTTGCATGCATGACGTGTTCTTGTGCCATAGTTGCATGTCTAGGAAAAAAGCTACTAGTGGGTTGTACTTGCTATTTAGGAATAGAAGATGTATACATGGAAGTTGTAGGGAAAGAGATGACATGTATCTCAATTCCTATGAGTAGGGATTGGAAAAGAGATGTCATTTGGTTCACATCATAGGAACTTTTCTATTTAAATCTGGAGATGACATGTATCTCAATTCCTATGATGATGGATTAGAAAAGAGATGTCATTTGTGTCGGCGTTCTGGGAACGGGGGTCCCCAAACTTACCTTCCTGCGGCCCACGGCGTGGCTAAGGAAGCAGGCCGTATGGCCCATCTTCATCAATAAGGCATCCAAAACCCTCGCGACGGTCCAAGCCTCGCGAGGCGGACGACGCAAGACCTCCTCGGGAGTGGCCTAGCCAGGCAGGCTCACGAGGAGCGGAGATATCAAGGCGGGGCAAAACCTCACGAGGCTCTCATGACGTGAGCCATGACAACGACACCAGGCAGGCGCCAGGCGGGCGCCAGCGCCCGCAGCGTCCTTATTTCCTCTTTGGTGCTAAGGACGCCAGCACAGGCGAAGAGTACCAAGGCATAAGGCAAAGGTTGCTATATTGGTGCAACGAGACCGAGACCAGGAGGACGACAAGACGGAGGTCATCGTGGAGCCCAAGAAGGCGTCACCACCAGAGCTTTTCGCAGGCGAAGACCGCTTTTGTCAGGATAGCTTGTACTAGTTGTCCCCCTTCAAATTTGCCCGCCGTTGTTGGCTCCCTTCCCGCTCGATATTTGGGAAGAGGACCAGGGCCTATATAAGTAGAGCTAGCCACCATAGTAGGGGCATCTCATCTTAGCTTGATCCAACCCGATCGAGAGCCTACCCTAGCCACAAGAACACCTCAACCTCAGGAGGCTGTTCTTCCCTTGTACTGTTCATCATCAGCCCTAGAGGCAATCCACCAGCACCACACTGGAGTAGGGTATTACACCACAACGGTGGCCCGAACCAGTATAAACCTCGTGTCCTTCTGTGTTGCGAGTTCGTCGAGTTCGTCCATGAGATCTTAGCGAGCTAGGGCGTAGATCGGTAGGAGGGAAATACTTCACGCGCACCCCAGTGTTTGAACCTTAAGGGTTTGCCGGAACCCCACATCCGACATTTGGCGCGCCAGGTAGGGGTGCGCCGGAGCTCCTCTCCACCAACCTGCGCCACGCGCCGCGGTACTTTGCTCCCATGGCGGATGCCACGCCATCCACCTCTGCGACCGACGTCGGCAGCGGGGCATCTGGGTACCGAGCCCTGGCCCCCGCCCTACGCCGAGTGGGGTGGCCGACCAAGTTCAAGCCAGAGATGCCGCCGCGTTACGACGGCGCGGCAGACCCGACGCCGTTCCTGATGGCGTACGAGGAGGCTGTCCTTAGAGCCGGAGGCAACGACAAGATCATGGCCAACTGGTTCCCCATGGCCCTTGCCGGCGAGCCGCGCGCCTGGCTGCTCAACCTCCCGGGATCCACAGTGGCTTCCTGGGGGGAGCTCCGTGACCTCTTCACCGATCGCTACGCGGTGCCAGCGCACCATGCGGTCGCGGCCCTGCTGGGCGGCTCTCAAGCACCGCCTTCAGATCGCCACGTCAAACCGTTCCTCCGTCAGATCGGGGCCGCCTCCAAGTGCCCGGGGGCTCCGCCAGGTTGGGCTGCCCCAGAGGCCGACCTCACCTTCGGCTCAGAAGACCACCTCGACTCCACCGTCGGCTCCGGCATACTCCAATGCTCTGCACGCCCACCATCTGCAACGTGGCCGTCACCAAGACCCTCATCAACGGCGGTGCGGGCCTCAACTTGCTCTCCATAGAAGTCTTCAGCCTTCTTCACGTGCCGCTCGAGCGGCTCAACCTCAGCAAGCCCTTTTCAGGAGTGGGTGGTGGAGCTGCCCACTCTCTAGGGCAGATCCGCCTCCCTGTCACCTTCGGCCCACGTGACAACTACCGCACCGAGCTGGTGGACTTCGACATCGCCCCCATCGGTCTCCCATACAATGCCATCCTCGGGTACCCAGCTCTCGCTCAATTCATGGCGGCAACCCATCCGGCCTACAACCTCATGAAGATGCCAGGAAGCAAGGGCGTCCTCACCATCAAGGGGGACACTAAGGACGCCGTGATGGCGCTCAGGCTCGCCTTCAAGACCGCGGCAGCAGCACAGCCGGCCGGCGCCGGTACCCACGAGGCCAAGGAGGCCGCGCCTACCAAGAAGAAGCAGTTGTTCACCCAAGACAAGGCGGAAACCAAGCAGGTGCCGGTCAACGAGGACGGGTCTTCGGGGGCCACCTTCACCATAGGAGCCGGCCTTGACCCGGGACAAGAAGAAGCCTTGGTGAGGTTCTTGCGCGCAAACAAGGAGATATTCGCGTGGGAGCCCAATCAGCTGGTAGGGGTCCCGAGAGAGGTGATCCAGCATCACCTAAGGGTATGCCCCAACATACGCCCCGTGAAACAGCGAGCCAGACGGCAGTCCACTGAGAAGCAGGCCTTCATCGTCCAAGAGACACGCAAGCTGGAGGCGGCAGGCGCCATCCGGGAAGTTCGATATCCCGAATGGCTGGCAAACCCTGTCGTAGTGCCAAAGAAAGGCGGGAAGGAGCGGATGTGCGTCGACTTCACCAACCTTAACAAAGCCTGCCCCCAGGATCCGTTCCCTCTCCCGCACATCGACCAGATAGTCGACTCCACCGCCGAGTGCGACTTGCTGTGCTTCCTAGATGCATCCTCAGGGTATCATTAGATCAAGATGGCGGTGGAGGATGTGGAGAAGACAACTTTCCTAACACCATGTGGGGTGTACTGCTACACCTACATGCCCTTCGGGCTGCGCAACGCAGGCGCCACCTTCCAGCGGTTGATGCACATCGCCCTAGGGCGACAGCTCGGGAGGAACACAGAGGCCTACGTCGACGACATAGTGGGAAAGTCTCATGAGGCGAGGACATTGATTCAAGATTTGGAGGAAACCTTCGAGAGCCTGCGCCGGGTGAACTTGAGGCTTAACCCGGAGAAGTGCGTGTTCGGTGTCCCCTCCGGCAAGCTGCTGGGATTCCTCGTGTCCCACGGAGGGATCGAGGCAAACCCGGAGAAGATCAAGGCCATCGAGGACATGAGCCCGCCACAGACCCTCAAAGAGATGCAAAAGCTAGCGGGGTGGGTGACCGCATTAGGGCGTTTCATCTCCAAGCTGGGAGAGCGCGCCTTACCCTTCTTCAAGCTCATGACGAAGAAAGGCCCGTTCGAGTGGACCCCGGAGGCCGATCAGGCCTTCCAAGACCTCAAGAAATACCTTACCAGCCCCCCGGTGATGGTGGCACCAAGGCCTCTCGAACCTCTGGTACTCTACCTTGCCGCCACCCCGTACTCCGCCAGCGCGGCGCTGGTGGCTGTCAGGGAGGAACGCCAAGCCAAGGGTGCGCCGCACCAAGCCGGAGCTGAAGTGGCACAGGGTCAGGAGGACGCAGCAAAGGCATCAGCTGGGGAAGACAAAGCTCGGCAAGACAATGTCGCAGAAGCTCCTAAGGATAGCCAAGTCTCAGGAAACCCTCCACCTCAAGAGATGCACCAATCTCCGCAGGACCCCAGCCTCAATAGTGCATCAGCCCTCGTCGAACACCCGGTGTACTTCGTCAGCACCGTACTGAGAGACGCGAGGGCACGCTACCCCATGCCTCAGAAGTTCCTGCTCGCACTCTTGGTGGCCTCACACAAGCTATGACACTACTTCCAGGGGCACTCGATCAAGGTCGTCTCAGCTTACCCATTGGAGAGGGTAGTCAGGAGCCCAAATTCAGCTGGAAGGGTCGCTAAGTGGAATATCGAGCTGCAAGCATTCCAGTTAGAGTTCAGCACTACCAGGGTCATCAAGGGGGCTGCGCTCGCTGACTTTGTGGCAGAATGGATGGATGCCCCAACACTTGAGGAAGGGGAAGACCGGTCCACCTCCCCAGGGAGCGAGGGTTCGGACGGCTGGGTCATGTATTTCGATGGCGCTTTTGCGCACCAGGGCGCGGGAGCTGGAGCAGTGCTCATCTCGCCCACCCAGGACAAGCTCTACTACGCCGTGCAACTCTGCTTTCAGCACGGCGAGAAGGTCTCCAACAATATCGCAGAATACAAAGGCCTCATAGCAGGTCTGAAGGCTGCGGCAGTTCTAGGGGTGAAGCGCCTTACCGTCAGAGGCGACTTGCAACTCCTCGTCAACTTCTCCAACAAGGTGTACGAGCCGAAGGACGGGCACATGGAGGCCTACCTCGTCGAGGTACGCAAGATGGAAAAGCAGTTCTCAGGTCTCGAGCTGCAGCACGTGCCCCGGGGCACCAACAAAGAAGCCGACGACATTGCCAGGAGAGCATCCAAGCGGCAACCACAAGAGCCTGTTGTCTTTGAGGAGTGGCTCTTCAAGCCATCAGCTACGCCACCTCTTTCAAGCACTACTCAGCCTCGGGAGGAGCTCCCACAGCCTCCGGTCACGGGAGCCCTGCCCTGTGGCCCGACCTCAGGAGCTCGGCTGCTCTTGGCGCTCGAGCCCCAGGAGGAATGCTGGACCAAGGAATTCAAGGAGTACCTGACACACGGGGCGCTACGGGAGAAGGAAGAGGATGCGGAGCGCGTGGCCCGGCAAGCCACGGCATATTGCATCCAAGACGACGAGTTATACAGGAAGCGGCCAAATGATGTCACGTTGCGCTGCATCTCCAGCGATCAAGGAAGGGAGCTGCTTATTGACATACACGGCGGGGACTGCGGGCACCACTCGTCGTCACGGACCCTCGTCTACAAGGTGTTGCGCAGTGGATTCTACTGGCCTACAGCACTCAACGACGCAGCCGAGCTGGTGAAGTCTTGCGAAGCTTGCCAATTCCACGCCAAGCAAATCCATCAGCCTGCTCAGGGCCTCCAAACCATCCCTCTCACATGGCCGTTCGCGGTCTGGGGGCTGGACATCTTAGGCCCGTTCCCATGGGCGCCAGGGGGCTATCGCTATCTGTACGTCGCCATCGACAAGTTCACCAAGTGGGCAAAAGTGGAAGCCGTCCGTACCATCCCGGCCGGCTCTGCCGTCAAGTTCATCAAGGGCCTCGTGAGCCGCTTCCCGGTCCCCAACCGCATCATCACAGATAACGGCTCGCAGTTTACTAGTAACCTCCTCAAAACCTACTGTGCTAACCTTGGAACGCAGATCTGCTACGCTTCGGTGGCCCACCCCAGGAGCAATGGTCAGGCTGAGCGCGCCAACGCAGAGGTCCTGAGGGGCCTCAAGACCAGGACCTTCAAGAAGAAGCTAGACGCCTGCGGCAGGGGCTGGCACGACGAGCTCCAGTCCGTGTTGTGGTCTATCCGCACCACTGCTACCAAGCCAACGGGCGAGACTCCATTCTTCCTCATCTACGGAGCCGAAGCAGTCCTTCCTCACGAGGTCAAGCAACGCTCCGCACGGGTCCTGGCGCTCGACGAAACGCAGCAGGAGGCCATGCGGGGGATGGATCTCGTGCTGGGGGAGGAACGTCGTCGCAAAGCTGCATTAAGGGCGGCAAGGTACCAGCAAGCGCTGCGGCGATACCACTGCCGCAACGTTCGCTCCAGGACGCTCAAGATGGGTGACCTGGTCCTGAGGCGGGTCCTTTCCAGGGAAGGATTGCATAACCTTTCACCCATGTGGGAGGGCGCGTTCAGGGTCGTCCACATCTCTAGGCCTGGCGCCGTGCGCCTGGAGATGCAAGAAGGGACACCTATCCAAAACGCTTGGAACATCCAGCACCTCCGGAAGTTCTACCCATGAAGCAAGGCCCAGAGCCTATGAAGCAAGGCCCAGAGCCTGTGAAGAAAGGCCCAGAGCCTGTGAAGAAGGCCCGGTGCCTGTGAAGAATCGCCGCCCGTGACACTCTCACGTAATAATGAGTTGGGGCTGTACACGCCCCGGAGTCTCAGGAGTGCCGGCCTCAGGCCCTGGGGCTCCCGCCCACGCCTAGTGGCAGCACTTAGCTCCGCACTGGTGAGAAGACTTGAAGACTAGATTAGGTGCTGGATGCGGCTTTTCATTTGCTTTCCGTAGTTGGCTCGCTTTTCCTTAATCGAAGTTGCTCTTGGTGTTCATTGCTGATTTGACTCCCTAGCCTCTTACCGCATTTTTCGGCCCTGGTTTGCTCGTGTTCTCTCTCTCTCGCATACCTCGCGAGGGGGCTAGGCAGGTGCCCTGGCGAGCATTTTTCTTCTCTCTGCCTTCTCGCGAGCCACCCTCGTTCGAGCCTGAAAGCTGGCGCATCTCTCCTAATCCGTGCCCCTCGGGTATCGCGATACAAAGCGCCAAGTCGAGGCTTGGGTGGACGGCAAATCCTCTAGTGCACCCCCTAACAAATTTTTGCAGTTTCCGAGCAAGCACAGACCACCAGGTTAAGATGGACGCGAGGGAACAAACGCCTCGTGAGGAAGAGGACGTCCTGGACGCACCAGGTAAAGTTCTCTTTGCGCAAAATAACAACACGACATGGGAATAACACGCGCAGTGCAATAACCAAAGAACCACAGTTCGATACACGCCCCTCTGGGCCCATGCTGGTTTCATCTTTGATGTAGGAAAAAAGAACTACAATGAAGCGGCGTTGCCGCAATCCGCGGAGGCAGGCCCTCAGAGACGCCCCAAGCCTAGCCAGACCCTTCTTCGCGCTTCACGGAGGAGCGGCAACGAGATGACCCGCTGCCTCCTTCGAAGTGGGCGCGGTGGCGTGGCGGTTGGTCGTAGCCACCGCTGTTGGAGCTGTCGCCGGAGGAAGAGCCGCCGAAGCTGGAAGAGACACGATCGTCGCCGAGGGCAGGCTCGCCTTCATCTTTGTCGTGATCGTCACCAAGGCCGAGCACCTCCTCACCGTCGTTCGTCTCGGGGCAGCACCCGGCGCGGCGACCATCTTCCCCAAACACCCTCACATAGAGGGTCGATCCACCATCATACCTGAAGTGGAGCGTGCACCGCCTGCCCGGACCGAGCGCGCGGGCGAACGTCTGCCAGCCGCGGGCCAGGGCTATGATTCCCGCGGCGGAAGTCTCGACCGCGACCCAAGAGGCCTTGCTGCAGCAACCATCCGCCTGCAACCAGAGCTCGCCTGGACCAGGGGCCGACAGTTCGTCGACCAAGAAGCGCGGAAGCTGGAGCCAGTTGCCGGCCGGGTTTTCCGACCAGACGACGAACTCCGGCGACACTTCCGCTGAATGGAAGCGCGGACGGGGAGGCTGCGCCACCATTGCACGCCTCCCCTCGTCAGCGGGACCGCCATGGTTGGGACGACCCCCTCCGCGTGCCGCGGCGCCGCCTCGACGGTGGGCCACGGTGGGGGTCGCGGCATGCTTGCGCGGGCGGCCGCGACCGCGCTTGGGCGCCGGGGAGCCGGGTCCCTCGCGAGGAGCCTTTCCCTTCTCGATGGTAGAGAACTTCCTTCGTGGCGCCATCGGTGGCACCGCAAGCAATGGAGCAAGGAGGAAGAAGCAAGCAAGCGAGGAAGAGATGGGAAACGGGGGCTCCGCCTCCCTCCCCATTTATAGCGGAAGAAGGCCAACCGGCGTCTCCCACGGTCGCAGGTAATGATGATTTTCCTTGCATGTTGCAGGGACTTGTTAAGTCGTGCAGTTGCCGAGGCAGCGTGGGGAAGCGGAGACACCCACGTCCAATCAACCGCCACGCGTCAACCGAGGCCACAGGCTTTTGGGGCCCGCGGTGCTCCAAACTTGACCCTTGGCTTCGCCGTGAAGCCAAGCCCGAGCGCACCTTGGGCCCGGGGGCTACTGTCGATGTTCTGGGAACGGGGGTCCCCAGACTTGCCTGCCTGCGGCCCACGGCGTGGCTAAGCAAGCAGGCCGTACGGCCCATCTTCATCAACAAGGCATCCAAGACCCTCGCGAGGGTCCAAGCCTCGCGAGGCGGACGACGCAAGACCTCCTCGGGAGTGGCCTAGCCAGGCAGGCTCACGAGGAGCGGAGATATCAAGGCGGGGAAAAACCTCACGAGGCTCTCGTGACGTGAGCCATGACGAACGACACCAGGCGGGCGCCAGGTGGGCGCCAGCGCGCGCAGCGTCCTTATTTTCTCTTTGGTGCTAAGGAGGCCAGCGCAGGCGAAGAGTACCAAGGCATCAGGCAAAGGTTGCTATATTGGTGCAACAAGACCGAGACCTGGAGGACGGCAAGACGGAGGTCATCGTGGAGCCCAAGACGGCGTCACCACCAGAGCTTTTCGCAGGCGAAGACCGCTTTTGTCAGGATAGCTTGTACTAGCTGTCCCCCTTCAAATTTGCCCGCCGTTGTTGGCTCCCTTCCCGCTCGATATTTGGGAAGAGGACCAGGGCCTATATAAGTAGAGCTAGCCACCATAGTAGGGGCATCTCATCTTAGCTTGATCCAACCCGATCGAGAGCCTACCCTAGCCACAAGAACACCTCAACCTCAGGAGGCTGTTCTTCCCTTGTACTGTTCATCATCAGTCCTAGAGGCAATCCACCACCACCACACTGGAGTAGGGTATTACACCACAACGGTGGCCCGAACCAGTATAAACCTCGTGTCCTTCTGTGTTGCGAGTTTGTCGAGTTCGTCCGCGAGATCTTAGCGAGCTAGGGCGTAGATCGGTAGGAGGGAAATACTTCACGCGCACCCCAGTGTTCGAACCTTAAGGGTTTGCCGGAACCCCACATCCGACAATTTGGTTCACATCATAGGAACTTTTCCATTGAATCTAGAGCTGACATGTATCTCAATTCCTATGAAGAGGGATTAGAAAAGAGATGTCATTTGGTTCACATCATAGGAACTTTTCTATTGAATATACGCTAATATTTATTTTCCTCTAAAATTATGGGAGTATAGGAATCCATTCATATGAACCAAGTGGCTCTAAAGCTATAAAAATGATATCATGTTTATTTCCTTTGAAATGTGGGGTATATGAATCTATTCCTATGAACCAATTGGCTCTAAAGGAAAAAATCCTATAAAAATTATATAATATAGAGTTCCTATGATATTCCTTCACACCAAAGGATGGTTGAAATTGCTGCAGGTGATACGATGGTCTTTCTTTGTAGACTCCTCCCCCATCTTTATAGTTACCTCTCGAAGATGAATGAAATGATATATACTGGGTATTCTATATGTGCATTTTGGTACATGAAAACTCGGTAAAAGTTTGCGAGGTTCGAATTTTCAATAAAGCTATATGCACTGCATTTTGGAACGGAGGGAGGAGCATACGTCAGTTGCTAACACTCACGTGGAAGATTTGTGTGTACGAGGAGTGGCTGTTCTGTTAAATGAGATGGCAAAACTAACACTGTCGAATGCCGATCTAATGGTTCTGACGGCGTTCATCTGTAAACGGTTTGTGGCGAACGTTTGTCAGATAATGATTTACAGACACATGCATTGCATTGATACGTGCCCCCCGCCTCTCTCACGCACACACGCACCCTCACGAGTCACGATTCTCCCGAGTCCTCTCGCACCCACCATCTATCTATAGGTAGACGTCACACATATATGTGCTCTTCACACCCTATCCTCAGAAATTCTAAAAAACAAAAGACGTCGCGCACCTTTTATTTTAGCTCACACGTCACACACTTATACTATTACTCTTGTGGCGGACGTTCTTTGGGCATAGTATACTCTCATGAAGAGAAGCGGTGCACGCACACACTAGTTCTCTCACACCCTCTCGTGGGTACACGTAGGAGCGCATTTTTTGAAGCTGGTACAACAAAATCACTCCACTATATATATATGCAGGAGCCTTAGCGCTTGCTTTACTAGGGTTCCTCTCTTTCACCCTCTCATGCTCTCCAGATCTAAGCAAGACATAGGTGGCAACACTCTCTCTCTGCTCACGGCTGGTCACAAATCCGGCCGGACCACCTGGACTGGGGCAGGGGTGTAGGTGCATCGTTCACACTGTCGTCGGCGGCGAGGGAGGAGACCAACGGCTGCCTGCACGTCCCGATCGGCGGCCGTGCTGTTCTGTCCGAGAGAGCGCTGGCTCAGGAGGGCCTCCGACCCCTTCTTCCTCCCTGCGGTATTGTGGCCAAGATGCGGCCTCCCGACGCCGTCTTTGCCACATGCCGACGACCCTCAGGTATATATTCCTTCGAAACTTGCCTTCCTCTACTGCCCCAACTCCCCACGTGGCTGCGTGTGGATCTATTTCTACTTCCGTCGGTTGTTCCAAAGGCACCTAGACTTTTACTATTATTAGAGGTAAAGCTAGTTCATACAGTCAAATCTAAGAGTTGGTTCAAACAGGGAAAAAAGTGGGAAAGCTTTAGCATGAATCTAGGACTTGGTTCTAAGAGGAAACGGGGGAAACTAGTAGATACTGGCTAGCCAACCGGTGTCTTGGTTGAAAAAGCGAAGAAAGCATGGTGGATGGCGAAGGGTGGGGGGAAGTGGACCTCTCTCTTTGTTGAAAAAGGAAACAAAGTGAGGGGTGTTCGGGGACAACGCAAATGAGAATGAGCAGGTCTAGATTTCCTGTGCTCACATAGGAAAATGTCGCCGAGGAGATAAAAAATGGGACAAATGCAGACATGCCGCCTGAGTGTTTGCCGCTCTCGGAAACCACATCTGCCTCACCACTTTATGCCCCTGCTGTCCCTACGCCCATATCGCTGTTGTTAATGTAAAATCACATGAAGTATTAAGCAATGCCACCTAATGTCACTATAAGTAATGGTCTAGTGCCATTGATAAATTGAAGCAATGCCACCACTATTTTATGAAGTGCTTCCATCTTGCTTTATTCCCATGAATTGTGTTTTTGTAGTTACACTTAAATTTCACACCGCTAACATTGCTTCATCTGAGTGGAACTGCACAAATTTGATTGCACATTTACTGACCATGTGCTACTCTCATGACAGTAATAATAATGCTATTGTTCTGCATGTTAATCTAGTGGCAGTGGCGATGTGATGTGATGCTACTTACTTAAGGGCACTTTCATACTGTCAATCTAGTGCCAATTATAACACAATAGATGCTGTTGTTAATCATACGCCACTGCAAATATCTGTCACTGTTTAAATAACCGTATTTCGTATTTGCGCAAACAAGGATGTCTGTCTCCATATCGTTTCTATCTGCGCAATCAAAAGTACACACCTCAGTTTTAGTACAACTGCACAAAATGAGATGGCTATTCTTAGCTGCCGTCCTCTAACCTCCAGTGTTCCAGGTATTCCTACATTGGTAGTAACTATGTAGAATGACCAACACAATCTAGAAGAAGCTGATTCATACATTTTACTTCCTGATTGCAGTGCAGGGACGAGCGAAAACAACTGCATCCTAGTCCAGAATGAACTTTCTACCAGTTCATCCATGGACCGAGGACTAGCTGGCACGACTGCACGGAGGTTTTTGGGACAGGTGCACGGACAAGAGGCATGATGGTCTGCTTATTTCTGCAAATAGCGGTGCTTAAATTTAGTGGAATGCACAAGAATTTCAGCTGGTCAGTACACTACATGGTTCAGTTCAGCATTCCAGAGTGAACTCCAGGAAAAACCAGGGTGAACTCTAGGAAATTTAAGCCTGCCTAGGGAGGCCCTTTGCTGAGAGAAGCCTTGCTTGATTTTTCCTGATTTGTAAACCTTCTCACAACTTTTATCTTTTGTTGTGAACTAGTATATGTTTGTTATGTTCTATGAATCATTGAGATGTATAAAATTGCTTAACTTATGCTTTTTAAGTTTTTCATGAAGCCGAGTTTAATGTGAGTGTTCCACATGAACGCTGGACTAGCGTGTGAACGTTTGGAATTTACATTGTGGCATCAGTTAACTGTATGAACCACTGTAACAAGATACGTAGTTGCTTATATGTCAGACATCAAATTATTGATTGTTTGCTGGTCGATAGCCTAGTGTTGAAGCGAGCTGAGCCAATGTGCCGTGTTTTGCACAACTGCTTACAAGTGGGGTAGCACCAACAGTGTTTACAAGTACTTATGTATACGTCAGCACATAGTTCTCGAACGAGTACTCTCTTTCATCAAACACACACTGCTCGTATGATAAACTGTGACAACTTATGTCTTACCATGCCATATTCATGAAAAAACTAGTGAGGACGCATTTGTTTTAGCAACATTTATGATGGTTCTCACATGATTCACGGGCACACAAAAGTAGCAGCAGGTCCCATAGACGGATTCAAACAGAGTACTAGCCCCACAGGGCTCGATAATAAGCATTCGGATAAGTAGACACAATCCAAACTAGTATTAAACACTAGCTGGGCCAACTATTTGATGCCTTGATCTAATTTGGGCTGGACACAAGACAGACCTTGCCATGAACATCATTGAGGACGTCCGGCAGCAGCTCAATCCTGTGAACCTTCATGAAGATAACCTTGTGGCCTTGCCGCTCATAAACTTGTTTGTGGAGGCATGCCACGTCATCTTCCTGCGTTAGCTTGACAAGAGCAGTATGCCTCACAAACGAAGGAGTAGCTTTGAACTTCTTGTGCTTCAGTACACCCTGGACAACACGCCTGACAACAATGAGGCTGGAATACAACTCGACATTGGTATAAGCGCAAATGGCTTCCAGGATCCAACAACCTAAGAAGTCTGTTTTCCCAGTGCATATATTCAGGTCATCCGCCTCATAGCGAGTGAAAAAACATGTACAATCACACAATCCTTGTCTGCATCAAGGCTCTAATTGAAACAGAAGCAAATTCTGAATTACTTTCCAATATAAGAGACATAAGTTATTTAAACCACTATGTATAGCATGGCATCGAAGCTAATAGAATTTTGCATTATTCATCACCACATACTTAGATGAAAAACCACAATCGAGATCGGCAAAGAAGAAAATCACCTTGGGCAGCTCGGCGGGGGGGGGGGGGGGGCGGGGGGGGGGGGGACACATCCTCGAAGGGGGAAAACAACTCCTGCAGGGCCACGGGTGCTGTAACCTCCAACGGGGCATTGACCATCTCAATAGTGGGCATGAGCGTATCTGTGGTCAGATCGGTGGCTGCCTCCATCTTCTTGGAACTCTTTGTCTCATGGGGATCAGCCTCCCGCGTCTGCTCCAATATCTGCAGATCTTTGCCTGGTTCTCCTTGGTCCATCATGAAACTGACGAATACTAGGAGACCACTAAAAGGAAAACACAATCGCAATGACAATGAAACAAAAAAGAGAGTTAGGATCGGTTACTGCTATGTGAAAGTTCTTTTTTTTCTATGAACAAAAATATACCAACATCACGGATCCGCTTACCTTCCCTTCGTTGGGAGAGAAGAACAGTGGCAGCTGCGAGTGTTGTCTTTCTTGAAGATGGTGAGGGAGAAGGGGATTCATGGAAGAGTGAAATGATGGTTGCTTCATCCATCAAACTTAGACTGCGGGGAGGTGGGGTTTTGTGATACGACGGCTCGTTACTGCCGCGCTACGACCGGGGTGACTCTCCGCCTGCATACTGCCTTGTAATTTGGTGGATGGAATTTGGGCCCACACGCTGCATGGCCCGCATGTCGGTGAATAGAAGTAAAACGGCATTCCGTAGAGGGAGACGTTGCGATGACCTAGGAGGAGCCAGAAGCGGTCGTGTATCCACTTTACTAGTAGTAATTGTTTTTCTGGGTAGCTGTAGAGTGTCTCCACTGTACTAGTAGTAATTGTTTCTCTGGGCCCAAGACAAAATAGCCCATCCACCCTTGTAAATAATAAAATCAATTCAAAAGCCCATATATTATTTACTTAATGAGAGGCTCTACCCACACCCAGCACACCGCCCCCCAAAAACCTGGGTGCTCTTCTTCCTCCTCACTCCCACCCACCTCACGTCAGCTCGCTCCACTCGTACCACCAAATTCCTCACCTCACTCCTACAGAAAACCCCATCTCCCCTTCTTCCTCACTACTATAGAAAAACCCCAGCTCCCCTTCTTCTTCACTCGCACTACAACTAGGCTCGTCATTCGTTACTCTGCTCAAATCCGTGAGCGCGACGGGACACCCTCGAGGAAAATGGAGTCGGCTGACCCCAGAGCCAAGAAGATGAGGCTCCCGCCAGCGGCGACGCCTGTTGTAGATCCCGCACCCGGCAGCGCGGGGAGAAGCGGCGACCCTGCCCACACCGGATCCCAGGAACCCGTAGAATCTCGGGTGGACCGCATCAGCGATCTCCCGGACGCCATCCTTGGGGAGATCATCTCGCTTCTCCCCACCAAGGATTGTTGCCGCACCCAAGTCCTCTCAATTCGGTGGTGCCCTCTATGGCACGCCGTGCCCCTTAATGTCGGCTATCGTCAGCTATCTCCTTCAATGATTTTGAAATCCCCAAGCCGTCATGCTACCTGAGCAAGCATACCATGCCCTGCACGGTGGACGCCTGGCTAAAATCCCCTGAATTCACAGAACTACAACTGCTTGAGTTCTACTATTCCCCTGGAAATCACCTACCAGATACCGAACGCCATGTACTTGTGCCCTCAGCACTGATGTCCATCTCAAGGTTTTCCTCCTCTCTCCACACCGCCACCTTTGCGATGTGTGACCTACCAGACAATCTGTACTAAACCTTCGACTCCCATTTCTCAAGAAAGTTTCACTTGTGCGGGTTCGTATATCGGAGGCCTCATTGCACAGCATCATCCACTCCAGTTGCCCTGCCCTGGAGTGCTTGGTGCTTGTTTTCACAGTTAGAATCGGTTGTCTCCAAATAAAGTCGCCTAACCTTGTAAGAATTGGAATTTCTTTTGATGGAAGGCAGCTCATCATCCAAGATGCCCCTTCACCTCAAAGGTTGATCCTTGATTCTAGTTATTCACCGTCGCAAATAACCGTCCTCTCTGCGCCTAAACTTGAGACCTTGGGTGTAATACATGATCTTTGTGCTCATTTCAAGATGGTGTTTGGCTCCATAGTTCTTTAGGTACTTTATATTATCATCTACACTTGTAAGCATAAGCTGCATTTTAAATTTCTACGCATAAGTTATATATCATCTTGGAGTACACATTTTGTGCTAATATTATGTTCTATGCTCAATGAAGAGTTTCTCCATGTATAGACTATCAATGGTGCTGGATTCTGTCAAGATCTTATATATCCAAATGAATAGTTTTGATCTGAACAAGATTATTGGCTTGATGCAATGCTTCCCATGTCTAGAGAAGTTGTATATAAAGGTGATAATTTCACGCACATTGGAAGCCCGCATATAGTGTACTAGAATTAACCGTTCAGCTGTTGCTCTTTCGACACTCTTTTTTTAGACCATAACTGTTTTCAATCTTCATGTCTATTTAGGCAACAGGATGGGGTAAGAAAGTTATAACCCACTGGTGGATTCGTAAGCACCGGGATTTTCTCACTTCTCATGACATTCGATTGAAGACAATAACGATAGAACGATATGTAGCCAACCATGCAAACACTAGATTTGTCACATTCTTCCCGCTGAATGTGAGGTTATTATTGTCCATCAGGCTTAAGTTTATCAGCAGCATGGTTTTGACGGATGGGTATGTCGAAGAGAAAAAAAGGAGTTTCAGGTGGGCAAAAGAGCTTCTGAACGTGACAGGCTTCTATTTACAACATATTGTGGTCATAATCCAGTAAATTTTACGACCCAGGATGTTCATTCTATGGACCTGACCGATCCATTTGACTGTGACTGCCGAAAATAGTGCTGGCGTTAGATGTTGTTGCCCTTTTCAACCTGGGTTTTGTCTAAACCTAATGAACAATTAACCCTCGTGCTTTTGTACAGTTTGTAAGCTGGAGTTAGATGTTCTTGCCCTTTTCATCTCGGCTGTGACTGTCATATTTTGCCAAATGGCTTGCCATTCGTTTAATTTAGAGTGAAATATTGTAACAAATCCCAACCAAAGGAAATAACATCACGCTCGCCGGCTGCTTGAGCTTACTGTGCATTACAGAAGCCAAGTGATTAGCCCCCACCAGCACCCACAAACTTATTTTGAACTAGCACACCAAATGGGCTGTAAATTTTCATAGGAAAGGCTGCATGACCGTGACAGATTTGGATTCCGACATTTGGGACCCACGAGGAAATAGCCTATCCAAGATGGTGTCGACTTACTAGCTAGTAAATAAACAATTATGCCTACCAGCCATTGGATTGACATCCAACATCTGTCGTGTATCTTCTATCTCTTGTCTTCTCCCTCCAGCCGCCCAAACCAAACCACCCCGTTGGCTCCGCCTGCTCCCGCCTCCCATGGCTAGCTGCGCCTCCGCCGCCATACCGTACACTCCAACATTGGCCAGTCCCTCCCTCTACTCCCTCACACGTCATGTTATTCTCCGGCGACGTCAGCCCCAACACGCACCCGCACCCGAACTACTCAACCCTCGTACTACCCTCCGCCTGCGACAGGACCGGCGCATCTTCCACGGCTCCTGTTCGTTCTATCCGAGGCCTCGCCATCGTCCTCCGCCTTGGTTCGCTCGTCGTGCGCGGTCCGCCGCCCTCTTGCATTGTCAACGTCGTCAACAACCGAGAGGAACAAGGAGATGACTGTACGTGGAGAGGATGACAGTAGGGACCCACCAGCTTCATGGACTTACGCAAGCAAGTGCCTCATTATTACAAGCCCAAAAATGGTTCCTCCTAATGGTTGAACATCTGGGGCTCACGCCATTGTTAACGTAGTCAATAAACGAGAGAATTACACAACGAGCGGCTGACACCAGGGACCTAGCAGGTCGCGCAGTTGTTATTTACTTTTTTTTAGGAACAAGCAGTTGTTATTTATACTAGTTTTAGCGACAGATCAGGGTAACAACGGGGCTGTGGGGGGCCGTGGCCCGTCTAGCCAGGGATTTATTTATGTTTACCACATCATGAGCCAAGTTGTGTTTTTTTCTTGCTGAAAATGGCTAGCCCAATTGTATTTTTTAAAAGAAATACCCAAACGAGGCCTACTTGGTTTATCAGCCCTGCTGGGCTGCAAATCTTTCAAGAAGAGGAGAGTTTCATTCGGTTTGCCCAGAAATGGGCTGTACATTTTTAAAACACATCAAACCGGGAATTAGTTTCTTTTTTTATTACAAGATTTTAAATTCCATTGATTTTTATGCATGGAAAATTATTTGGATTTTATATTTATATAAATTATTTTTCAAAATAGTTTGAATGTGACTCAATATTTCGGAATTAAAAATAGTTGACCGCACCGTAATGGGGTGTAATGCTAATAAAAAGAAGATGGGCTCCAATAAAATTCTTAAGATTTGCAAATGGGCTGTAAATTATTGGAAATAATGACAGATGGGCTGTATGTTGTTTTCCACAGATTTGAGGCTGACTTGTGCGCCTACTACATGTTCACGTGTATGCTTTCCTACAAAAAAGGTTGACGCACATGCAACACCGTGTCAACTTAGTCAACACACGAGAGCAGTGACTGTTGGATGTCCATCCAACGGCCGTCGTGCTTCTTCAATCTTTGCTCTTCCTGCTCCAGCCGCTCAAACAAGGGCCGGCGGGACTGCCTGCTCCCTCCTCCCGCGGCCGGCTGTGCTGACGTGCAGGCCTCACCGCCCCATCGTACTCCCATCGCTGGCCTAGCCATCCCTCTACTCACCCACACCTGTTGTTA
Source organism: Triticum aestivum (assembly GCF_018294505.1). Classification (NCBI taxonomy): domain Eukaryota; kingdom Viridiplantae; phylum Streptophyta; class Magnoliopsida; order Poales; family Poaceae; genus Triticum; species Triticum aestivum. Next base: position 121,640,824 of record NC_057802.1, on the reverse strand, counting down.
TTCTCCGGCGATGGCAGACGAACCAGTAAACCCTCGTTCTCCCCTCCGCGTGGGAAACAACTGCCGAGTCTTCCCTGGCTCCGTGTCGTTCCCTTCCTAGGCCTTGTCGTCGTCCACCGCCCTGGTGCTCTCGGCGCAGCATGGTCAACGAACGACATCCATCGGAAGTGGACTATACGTGGAGAGCCTGACAGCTGGGTCCACGGCCGCATGCAAGGAAACGCCTCCTTATTACGCGCAAAATAATGATTCCTCGACCTGATAGCTGGGACCCACCGGAAGTGCTCCTTATTACGCACAAAAAATGAATACTCCCCCTGCTAGCTGGGACCCACCATAGTGGGAGGCTGACTTGTGGGCCTACTAAGATGACGGGACAAAGGGCTTTGTCAACTTAGTCAATATGTACGATTCAAGCTCCAGTGACCGTACAATGTCCATCCAACGACCGTAGTGCTTCTTCAACCTCTGGTCTTCTTGCTCCAGCCGCCCAAACCGGCGCCGGTCGTGCCGCGTGCTCCTGCCTCCTGTGGCTGGCTGTGATGCCGTGGAGGCCTCACCGCCCCCTACTACTCCCACCGCTGGCCAGGCCATCCCTCTACTCACCCACACCCCCTGTTATTCTGCGGCGACGGCAGCCTCACACCGCAGCCGAACCAGTGAACCCTCGTACTCCTCTCCGCGTGGGCATCCACTGTCGCGTCTTCCCCGGCTCCGCATCGTCCCCTTCCTAGGCCTCACCGTCTTCCACCGCCCTGGTGCTCTCGACGCGGCGTGGTCAACATGGTCAAGGAACGACTTCCATCGGAAGAGTACTGTACGTGGAGAGGCTGACAGCTGGGTCCACGGCCACAGCGAGGAAGTGCCTCCTTATTACGCGGAAAATAATGATTCCTCCACCTGACAGTAGGGACCCACCGGACGGGTCACCGTATTTCGCCACAAAAGGTTTCCCCCCTGACTGCTGGGGCCCACCAGCTAGATCTTCGCACGCAAGGAAGTGCGTCCATATTACAGGCTAAAAAAATGATTCGCCCCATGACGGCTGGGACCCACCAGCTACATCTTCGCACGCAAGGAAGTGCCTGACAGTCGGGACCGACTTGGTCGAAGCGTACGTAGCGTTGTCATTCTGGTCGCGAACGTGTACGTACATAGTGGTCGATTGGTCTCTCTGCAGGCTGCAGCGATGAATCGTGGCCGTGTAAGGAAGGGACGTGTCGTAGTAGAGGTGCGCATGTAGCATGTCACGTAGTCCCGTTAATATCGTGTACACATACCAACAACGTCCAGGGTGCAAGAAAGTAAATACGGCCACGTACGTACGGGCGGGGTCTCGAACGCCTTCTAGCGCATATGTACGGCCAGGGCTCGTGTACATGGCTGGGTTGGAACGGAGAAATTGCGTCGTCGTCGTGTTCATGGGGAGGCAACGGAATGTGTTGTGTTCATCGGGAGGCAACGGAATACGTCATGTTCATCGGGAGCCAACCAGCTTGGACGGAACAGCCGATCGAAACGAGGCCTAGCATACCGCAGAACGGAGAAAACGGCCTTGTGTTCGCCCGGCCACGGTCGAAACGGGATCCTGTTCATCGGGAGGGTTCTGGCGTACCACAAAATGGAGGAAACAGACTTCTCTTGGACCTCCTATGGTCGAAACGGGGTCCTGATGATCGGGAGGGGTGTGGTGTACCGCAAAATGGAGGAAACGGACTTGTGTTGGAGCGCTACGGTCGAAAGGGGGGTCCTGTTCATCGGGAGGGGTGTGGCGTACCGCAAAACGGGACTCCACGGGATACTATTCATCTTCGCCGTCGACTGCCTCCACGGGCTACTGTTCATCGACCGTCGACTGCCTCCACGGGCTACTGTTCATCCACCGTCGACCTCCTCCAGCCTCCACCTGTTCATCCATGGCTCCTGTTCACCCAGCCTCCACCGCTCCTGCACCGGCTACTGTTCAACCAGCCCTCTCCACGGGGTCCTGTTCAACCACCCCTCCACGGGCTACTGTTCATCCTGCCCTCCACCGGCTACTGTTCAACTAGCCCTCAATGAGGTCCTATTCATCTAGCCCTCCACGGGGTCCTGTTCATCCAACCCCAACCGGCTCGATCGGGGTCCTGTTCATTTAGCGGCAACGGCCTCTACTTCCACGGGGTCCTGTTCATCCAACCCCCCACCGGGAACTGTTCAACCACCCCCCCCACAACACTCACTGTTCATCAAGAGGCAGCATCGATCGGCTTCAGTTAGTAGTAGTAGCGAAGTAATCACTCGGGTTCAGTTAACAGCAAGGGATTGAGCTCGGGTTTAGTAACGTAGCTAGCGCAATCGCTCGGGTTCAGTTAGAGCCCAACGCCTCACTCGGGTTCAGCTAGAGCGCAACGCCTCGCACACACGTGCGTACGTGTACGAGAGAAACGCGCATTTCTCGGCCCCGACCACCCACCATAACCGGGAACTCCCCGATATTTTCCTCGCGCTCCCTTCTACCACGGTTTTCTCCATCATGGACGGACCAAAGAATGTCATGCAGCTGCGTCTCCGGCCCGTCCAGGACAAAAAGCCAATTTTCTGTCATTATTTTTTGTCATAGAAGTAGGAGCCCACCACATCTATGATGATACCGCGTTTTGTCACAATTATCGTCATAGAAGTGTCATAAGCATGACAGAATTTTTTTTCGTTCGGCCCAAAATGTCACGGATGTGTCTTTTTTGTAGTGTTTGATGTAATAGTGTTCCCAAGATGTATGCGTCAAACATTTGGCATAAGGGATAGCAAAAGGAGGATCATGCGCATACAAGCCTTTTATGTGCTCAAAACCGATGACATTCAATTCAAGTTTGGTAACAAGCATGCATTTGCGGGAAAGAGCATCCACCACAACATTTTACTTACCTTTGATGTATTTGATGACATAAGGAAATGACTCAATGAACTCACTCCACTTAGCATGACGCTTGTTCAATTTAGTTTGACCCTTAAGGTACTTCATGGTCGGTATGAATGACAAATTCATGAGGGCGAAGATAATGTTCCCACTCACGCAAAACTTGCACTAAAGCATATAGCTCTTTGTCATAGATGGGATAATTTAGTTGCGCTCCGGAATTTTTTCCACTAAAGTAAGCAATTGGGCACTTCTCTTGCATTAATACACCTCCTATGCCATTACCGCTAGCATCGAAATGAACTTCAAAAGTTTTGTCAAAGTTGGGTAATGCAAGCATGGGAGCATATGTAAGCAAATTCTTAAGATCATTAAATGCGGTGTCTTGAGATGGTCCCCAAATAAATGGTGCATTCTTCTTACTCAAAGCATGTAAAGGGGATGCAGTAGTGCTAAAGTTCTTAAGGAATCTATGATAGAAACCGGCTAGGCCAAGGAAACTACGCACTTGTTGCAAATTTGTTGGTTGGGGCCAAGTTTTAATAGCATTGATCTTAGATTCATCTACATGAACACCCTTAGAGGAGACTACAAAACCTAACAAAACAAGCTTATCAACACCAAAAAGGCATTTGTCCATATTAGCATAAAGGCGCTCTTTTCTAAGAATTTGTAAAACGGTTCTCAGATGGGTGACATGATCTTTGAGAGATTTTCTAAATACAAGAATATCATCAAAATAGAGCACAATAAATACACCAATATAGGGTCGGAGAACAAAATGCATGACTCGCATGAAAGTACCTAGTGCTTTGGATAAGCCCATTGGCATGACCAACCATTCATACAAGCCAAACTTGGTTTTAAAAGCGGTTTTCCATTCATCACCTTCTTGGATGCGAATTTGGTAATAGCCACTTTTAAGATCAATTTTAGAGAAAATTGCGGCTCCGCTAAGCTCATCTAGCATATCGTCTAGTCATGGAATGGGGTAACGATAACGCACGGTGATAACATTGATAGGACGACAGTCAGAACACATGCGAGAAGTACCATCTTTGTTGGGAACAAGGATTACCGGGACGGCACATGGGCTCAAGCTTTCTCATACATGGCCGTTGTTGATGAGTTGTTGTACTTGCCGTTGGATCTCCTTGGTTTCCTCGAGGTTGACGCGGTAGGGAGCCTTGTTAGGAAGAGGTGCTCCAGGGATGAGGTCGATGCGGTGTTCGATGCCTTGTAGTGGAGGCAGACCCGGAGGTAGCTCGTCAGGGAAAACGTCTTGGAATTCCTGCAATAGAGAAGATAACACTAAAGGTAGATTGTGAGAGGTGTTAGTTTTTGGTGCCTCGTCCTTGCACAAAAGGACATAGTGCATAACACTTGATGGGTTCTCACACACTTCTCTCATCTCACTTTTGGTGACAAATAGGACTAAGTTTTTCTTGTCGCTCATCATGGAGGCACTCAATTTGGGCTTGTGGCGCTCACTCTCTTTTTGGTGGTTCGCTCTCTCACTATTCTCTCCATGATGGGTGGGTTGCTTGTCGGCGATCACTTGGCTTGGAGACATAGGTCGTAGCACGTACTCCTTTCCTTTCATCTTGAAGCTGTAGTGATTTGTCCGCCCATTGTGGATGACGCCTCGGTCAAATTGCCATGGTCGTCCAAGTAGGAGGTGGCAAACGGACATAGGAACAACATCACACTCCAAAGTGTCTTCGTGTGGTCCAATTTTGAAGGAAACTTGCACCATGTGTTCCACTTGAATAGTGCCAGAATCGCTTAGCAATTGGACCTTGTAGGGATGCGGGTGCTTCATTTTGACCAATTGGAGCTTGGAGCATAGTTCTTCACTCGCCAAGTTATGGCAACTTCCTCCGTCGATGATGACCTTCATGGACCTTCCATTGATGTCGGCCTTGGTGTGGAAGATATGGCATCTTTCGTCTTCGTCTTGTTGATGTTGAAGTGTCAAGACCTTGGAGACAACAAGAGCGGGGCTCGAATCTTCGTCAAAAAAGACTTGATCATCTTCATCTTCGTTCACTTGCCGGTGCATGGCCACTTGCTCAAGGGCTTCCAGTCCTCTTCACTCATGGAGTCATAGGTTCTGTCGTTGTTGATTATCATGGTGCGCTTGTTGGTACACTCGAAGGACTTGTGGCCTCGGCCACCGCATGTGAAGCACTTGATTGAACTTGTCTTGATGGTCTCATCGGTTGGAGTAGATGATGATGAAGCTCTCGGCTTGAAGTTGCTTGTAGTAGGACGACGACTTGAGGTTGTCGAAGTTTTCTTGGAACTTGACTTGTTGCCGTTGCTTGTAGAAGGTTTGATTCACGTAGAAGGTAGTGCAGTCGTTGAAGCTTGGTTGTTGTAGCCATAAGTCTTGGAAGAGTATATGGCATACTTGAAGTCATCTTGCACCTGTCGTTCCACCTTGGTGGCTTGGTGCACTAGCTCGATGAGGTTCGACTATGGTTGGAAGTCAACAATCTTCTTGATAGGAGGCTTGATTCCATTCAAGAAACGTGCCATAGTTTGCTCATCATCTTCCGTGACTTTGGCTCGTATCATGGAAATCTCCATTTCCTTGTAGTACTCTTCAACGCTCTTTGTTCCTTGCTTGAGAAGTTGGAGTTTCTTGAAGAGGTTGCGGTTGTAGTAGGTTGGCACAAAACATGCTCTCATGACATCCTTCATTTGCGCCCAAGTTGTGATGGGTGGTTCACCTCTTGTCTCACAGCGTTCATTGACTTGCTCCCACCAAATGAGGACGTGGTCTTGGAACTCAAGGGATGCCATGGGGATCTTCTTCTCTTCCTCATAGTTGTGCAGACGGAAGATTTTGTCGACCTTCAATGCCCATGAAAGGTACTCTTCGGGATCATTGCTTCCGGAGAACTTGGGCATGGTGAACTTTAGCTTTCCGTAGCGTTGCTCTTCATTGTGTTGGGGTCGGGGATGATGACGCCCTTGACGTGGAGGGTTGTCAACCTCATGTTGCTTTTGGCGTGGAGGATTGCCATTGTCTTGTTGCTCTTGGTGAACTTGAGGTTCTTGTCGAGCTTGTGGAGGAGCTTGTCTAGCTTGTGGTGGAGCTTGAGGAACTTGTCGGTGCAACCGTGCTTGATAAATCCTCTCTTGAACTTCATCTCGAAGTGCTTCTTCTTGCTCGCGCCTATGGCAGCTGCGTGCGGCAACGGTGCGACTTGTGTAGTGGAGGGCACGTTGCACCTCAAGTGCTTGAGCTTCTCACCGTTGTTGTTCTTGACTTTGTGCCTCGGCATCTTGGTCGTCTTGGTGTAGGCGCGCTCGCTCTTCATCTTGTTGGCATAGATGTTGCTGTTCTTGTGCTTCAACAAAGGTAGCTTGATTTTGGCGATGCCGATGTGCTTGCTCGTCAAGTTGTTCTTGTGTACGATTGTCGTGTAGAGGATTGCGGTTTTCTTGACGGTCGTGGCACACGGCTTGGCGAAGAGTGTTTGACGTCGGTGTACTTGAGTTGTCGGAGGAGTGTCGACTCGAGTGGCTCCGTCTTGAGTATGACGAAGTGGTAGAAGAGCAGTTGACCAATAAGGCACGAATCTCATCCATTCTTGCATTGTTCTCTTGTTTTTGTTCGTCGAACTTTTTGTCGAAGTAGTCTCTTGTACGTTGCTCGGAGAGACGCAAGTCGGTGCGAGGTTGTCGATGTGGTTGCTCAATGCTTGTTGTTCTTGATGCAAAGCTCATTGTGTGCCGAAAAGGTGGTTCTTGGTGACATAGGTGGTCGGGTCGTCGTCTTGCTTGATGAAGAGTGGGTTTGTAGAAGAACTTGGCCTATCCATCATTCCAAGCAAATGAGTGAGTGTGCGAAAGAGAAGAACTATACCAAATGTACCTTGATCGATGTTGAAGATGGATCAATGATCACTCAAACGTAGAACAAGAGAATAGAACAATTGGTACCAATTCTTGTCGGTTCTTACACCTACATAAGTAGAAGCTTATGGTGGAGCTCGGTTAGGATGGTGGCACAAAATTTATGCAATTGTTAGTGAGACTCAATAATGTTGAAAAAGATTCAAATTTGCAAATTCAACTAGTAGACCAATATCAAATATGGGTACACGGAAAAACACACATAGATAGATAAATGGGGTCGTGCAACCAAGGAATGAGCCAAAATGTGGAATCCACAAAAATGCTCTTGTTGCACAACTCTAGAGAGACGGTAGCAGGATTGCACAATAGGCGGATATGAAACTTGTGCACAACCTACTAAGCAAAAATGCAACAACTTCTATCCCAGGTATGCTATATGTATGGTGTTCCTATGATATGATCCAAGATGATCAAGTATGACAATATTAATGTAGTATGTTGCTATGGTTCTTGCTTATAAGCTCTTTGCTTATCTTTCCCTTTTGCTTAAAAGCTTGTTTTGCTCTTTCACTTGTGAGCTCTTTTCTCATGCAAAACTTCATGAACCAAGATAGCAATTGTGTATGCGATGACAACTTTGTGACACAAGATATGATACCAACATATGTACCAAGATGATATGGTATGTATGCAATGGGAGTTATGATCACTAGTGTGCACAAGTAATGTTGCCGGCAATACTCAAAGGCTCGTCTCGATAGGCAAGGTACGCAAAATGGGTTATGGGGGTATCAATGTAATGGCAAGGAGTAGACCAAGATTTCATCGAGGTTACCGTCCTTGCTTACGGTTGAAGGTGTCAAAATTGTTGAGCGGTTGTTGTCGATGACGAGTCCGTGGCGAAGATGATCGGCGGTGATGTTGATGTCGAACCATCCCTAAGTTGCCGAAACGCGTTAGGAAACGGAAAACCGCAACTCAAATTCTCAAAGCAAAACGTGTCAAAATTGTCGGAGTTGGTAGCGGGTAACTGGTGGTATTTGTGGAAAGCGGTGGTGGTATGCGTAAGTGTAAGTGGGCACCGGAGCAAAATTTGGCGAGAGTTAGGCGGAAAATGGCGTGGTGGATGGGGTTGTTGCTGCCAGGGGCCGGATGTCTGGGATTGCGGGCCGGATGTCCAGGTCCTAGCTCCGTGGACGAACTCGGAGGATCTCGTGGGGAAATCAAAATTTCGGGGATAAATTCGAGAGATTGCGTGGATGGAATTGGGAGAAAAGTTAGGGGAAGCTAGATATACTTGCCACACACGAAGTTCACGGATCAAATCCGACAAAACTTCATCACACCAACAAATCGCAAAAAAATTGGGGGGACTATTTGTTTGGGGATTTTCGAATTTGGGGAAGAACACAACAAAACAAGGCTAGAAAACAAGGGTAGGGGCTCCAAATTCGTGATCAACCAAGGCTCATGATACCAAGATGATTTAGGGTGGAAACCCTAGGGCCGATCTTTCACGATTGGAGCGGATCCTACGAAGAACACGAGGGGAAACACGATAGAAATCACTCAAACCAACAAGATTCGATTACACATGTGCTAGATCCTCGAAACACAAAGAGATACACGATCCATGATCAACAAGGGACAAGACATGTAGCAAGTTCTTCTCCGTGAGGAGGTCTTGAAGGTCTTCCCGTTGGGGGTCTTGAATCCGCTTGGGGGATCTTCTCCGTAGAGGTCGTGAACTCCGATGGAGAAGTAACCACGTGGATGAGCAAAGCTCTATCTCTCAAATGAGCTAATCCTTTGCTAACTCAAGAAAGAGGGAGGAGGAGGAGTATATATAGTCTAGGTGGTCAAAGGGGTACATGGGTCTCGGCCCTTTACTGTGCGCAGACAGGCGGGGCCGGACGTTCGGGCGTCGGGCCGGATGTCCGGGCCTTCACAAGGGGCCGGATGTCCGGGATGGCGGGGTCGGCCTCGGTGCCCTCTGGATAGGCGGTTGATACGTCCATTTTGCATCATGCTTTTATATCAATATTTATTGCATTATGGGCTGTTATTACACGTTATGTTACAATACTTATGCCTATTCTCTCTTATTTTACAAGGTTTACATGAAGAGGGAGAATGCCGGCAGCTGGAATTCTGGGCTGGAAAAGGAGCAAATATTAGAGACCTATTCTGCACAACTCCAAAAGTACTGAAACTCCATGGAAGTTATTTTTGGAATTAATAAAAAATACTGGAGGAAGAATTAACCAGAGGGGGCCCACACCCTGGCCACGAGGGTGGGGGCGCGCCCTACCCCCTGGGCGCGCCCCCTGCCTCGTGGGCCCCCTGGCAGGCCTCCGGTGCCCATCTTCTGCTATATGAAGTCTTTTACCCTGGAAAAAATCATAAGCAAGCTTTCGGGAAGAAACTCCGCCGCCACGAGGGCGGAACCAATCTAGGGCTCCGGCGGAGCTGTTCTGCCGGGGAAACTTCCCTCCGGGAGGGGGAAATCATCGCCATCGTCATCACCAACGATCCTCTCATCGGGAGGGGGTCAATCTCCATCAACATCTTCACCAACACCATCTCCTTTAAAACCCTAGTTCATCTCTTGTATCCAATCTTTGTCCCAAAGCCTCAGATTGGTACCTGTGGGTTGCTAGTAGTGTTGATTACTCCTTGTAGTTGATGCTAGTTGGTTTATTTGGTGGAAGATCATATGTTCAGATCCTTTATGCATATTAATACCCCTCTGATTATGAACATGAATATGATTTGTGAGTAGTTACGTTTGTTCCTGAGGACATGGAGAAGTCTTGCTATAAGTAGTCATGTGAATTTGGTATTCGTTCGATATTTTGATGAGATGTATGTTGTCTTTCCTCTAGTGGTGTTATGTCAACGTCGACTACATGACACTTCACCATTGTTTGGGCCTAGAGGAAGGCATTGGGAAGTAATAAGTAGATGATGGGTTGCTAGAGTGACAGAAGCTTAAACCCTAGTTTATGAGTTGCTTCGTAAGGGGCTGATTTGGATCCATATGTTTCATGCTATGGTTAGGTTTACCTTAATACTTCTTTTGTAGTTGCGGATGCTTGCAATAGGGGTTAATCATAAGTGGGATGCTTGTCCAAGAAAGGACAGCACCCAAGCACCGGTCCACCCACATACCAAATTATCAAAGTAACGAACGCGAATCATATGAACCTGATGAAAACTAGCTTGACGATAATTCCCATGTGTCCTCGGGAGCGCTTTTCTCTATATAAGAGTTTGTCCAGGCTTGTCCTTTGCTACAAAAAGGATTGGGCCATCTTGCTGCACCTTATTTACTTTCATTACTTGTTACCCGTTACAAATTACCTTATCACAAAACTATCTGTTACCGATAATTTCAGTGCTTGCAGAGAATACCTTACTGAAAACCGCTTGTCATTTCCTTCTGCTCCTCGTTGGGTTCGACACTCTTACTTATCGAAAGGACTACGATAGATCCCCTATACTTGTGGGTCATCAAGACTCTTTTCTGGCGCCGTTGCCGGGGAGTGAAGCGCCTTTGGTAGGTGGAATTTGGTAAGGAAAAATTTATATAGTGTGCTGAAATTTACTGTCACTTGTTACTATGGAAAGTAATCCTTTGAGGGGCTTGTTCGGGGTATCTTCACCCCGACCAGTAGAGCAAAGAGTTGCTCCTCAACCTACTGAACCTACTGAAAATGTTTACTTTGAAATTCCTTCGGGTATGATAGAGAAACTGCTAGCTAATCCTTTTACAGGTGATGGAACATTACATCCCGATTTGCACCTAATCTATGTGGATGAAGTTTGTGGATTATTTAAGCTTGCAGGTATGCCCGAGGATGTTATCAAGAAGAAGGTCTTCCCTTTATCTTTGAAGGGAGAGGCATTGACATGGTTTAGGCTATGTGATGATATGGGATCATGGAACTACAACCGATTGAAATTGGAATTTCATCAGAAGTTTTATCCTATGCATCTTGTTCATCGTGATCGTAATTATATATATAATTTTTGGCCTCGCGAAGGAGAAAGCATCGCTCAAGCTTGGGGGAGGCTTAAGTCAATGTTATATTCATGCCCCAATCATGAGCTCTCAAGAGAAATGATTATTCAAAAATTTTATGCTCGGCTTTCTCTCAATAATCGCTCCATGCTCGATACTTCTTGTACTGGCTCTTTTATGATGAAGACTATTGAATTCAAATGGGATTTATTGGAAAGAATTAAACGCAACTCTGAAGATTGGGATCTCGACGAAGGTAAGGAGTCAGGTATAACACCTAAGTTTGATTGTGTTAAATCTTTTATGGATACCGATGTTTTCCGTGAATTTAGCACTAAATATGGACTTGACTCTGAGATAGTAGCTTCTTTCTGTGAATCCTTTGCTACTCATGTTGATCTCCCTAAGGAGAAGTGGTTTAAATATAATCCTCCCATTGAAGTAAAAGTAGTTGCACCTATTAAAGTTGAAGAAAAGACTATCACTTATAATGATCCTGTCGTTCCTACTGCTTATATTGAGAAACCACCTTTCCCTGTTAGAATAAAGGATCATGCTAAAGCTTCAACTGTGGTCAACAAAAGTAATATTAGGACACCCAAACCCCCTGAGCAAATTAAAGTTGAACCTAGTATTGCTATGGTTAAAGATCTCTTGGCTGATAATATTGATGGGCATGTTATTTACTTCTGTAATGAAGCTGCTAGAATTGCTAGACCTGATACTAAAAATAAACATAGACCTGTTGTAGGCATGCCTGTTATTTCTGTTAAAATAGGAGATCATTGTTATCATGGCTTATGTGATATGGGTGCTAGTGCAAGTGCAATACCTCATTCCTTATACAAAGAAATTATGCATGATATTGCACCTGCTGAGATAGAAGAAATTGATGTTACAATTAAGCTTGCCAATAGAGACACTATTTCACCAGTTGGGATTGTTAGAGATGTTGAAGTCTTGTGTGGGAAAGTTAAATATCCTGCTGATTTTCTTGTTCTTGGTTCCCCACAAGATGACTTTTGTCCCATTATATTTGGTAGACCCTTCTTGAATACTGTTAATGCTAGGATAGACTGCGAAAAGGATGTTGTTACTATTGGTTTGGGGGATATGTCTCATGAGTTTAACTTTGCTAAATTTCGTAGACAACCCCGTGATGAGGAATTGCCTAGTAAAGATGAAATTATTGGTCTTGCTTCTATTGCCGTGCCTCCTAATGATCCTTTAGAACAATATTTGCTAGACCATGAAAATGATATGTTTATGAATGAAAGAAGGGAAATAGATGAAGTATTCTTTAAACAGGGACCTATTTTGAAACACAACTTGCCTGTTGAAATCCTAGGGGATCCTCCTCCACCCAAGGGTGATCCCGTGTTTGAGCTTAAACCATTACCTGATACTCTTAAATATGCTTATCTTGATGAAAAGAAGATATATCCTGTTATTATTAGTGCTAACCTTTCAGAGCATGAAGAAAAGAAATTATTGAAAACTCTGAAGAAGCACCGTGCTGCTATTGGATATACTCTGGATGATCTTAAGGGCATTAGTCCCACTCTATGCCATCACAAAATAAAATTATAGAAAGACGCTAAACTAGTTGTTGATCACCAACGACGGTTAAATCCTAAGATGAAAGAAGTGGTAAGAAAAGAAATACTAAAGCTTCTGGAGGCAGGTATAATTTATCCCGTTGCTGATAGTCAGTGGGTAAGTCCTGTCCATTGTGTCCCTAAGAAGGGAGGTATTACTGTTGTTCCTAATGATAAAGATGAATTGATCCCACAAAGAATTGTTACAGGTTATAGAATGGTAATTGACTTACGCAAATTAAATAAAGCTACTAAAAAGGATCATTACCCTTTACCTTTTATTGATCAAATGCTAGAAAGATTATCCAAACATACACATTTTTGCTTTCTAGATGGTTATTCTGGTTTCTCTCAAATACCTGTGTCAAAAGAGGATCAAGAAAAGACCACTTTTACTTGCCCTTTCGGTACCTTTGCTTATAGACGTATGCCTTTTGGTTTATGTAATGCACCTGCTACCTTTCAAAGATGCATGATGGCTATATTCTCTGATTTTTGTGAAAAGATTGTTGAGGTTTTCATGGATGATTTCTCCGTATATGGAACTTCTTTTGATGATTGCTTGAGCAACCTTGATCGAGTTTTGCAGAGATGTGAAGAAACTAACCTTGTCTTGAATTGGGAGAAGTGCCACTTTATGGTTAATGAAGGTATTGTCTTGGGGCATAAAATTTCTGAAAGAGGTATTGAAGTTGATAAAGCTAAAGTTGATGCTATTGAAAAGATGTCGTGTCCCAAGGACATTAAAGGTATAAGAAGTTTCCTTGGTCATGCCGGTTTTTATAGGAGGTTCATTAAGGACTTCTCTAAAATCTCCAGGCCTCTGACTAATCTCTTACAAAAAGATATTCCTTTTGTCTTTGATGATGATTGTGTAGAAGCATTTGAAATACTTAAGAAAGCATTGATTTCTGCACCTATTGTTCAGCCACCTGATTGGAATTTACCCTTTGAAATTATGTGTGATGCTAGTGATTATGCTGTAGGTGCTGTTCTAGGACAAAGAGTTGATAAGAAATTAAATGTTATCCAATATGCTAGTAAAACTCTAGACAATGCCCAGAGAAATTATGCTACTACTGAAAAAGAATTTTTAGCAGTTGTATTTGCTTGTGATAAGTTCAGACCTTATATTGTTGATTCTAAAGTAACTGTTCACACTGATCATGCTGCTATTAAATATCTTATGGAAAAGAAAGATGCTAAACCTAGACTTATTAGATGGGTTCTCTTGCTACAAGAATTTGATTTGCATATTATTGATAGAAAGGGAGCTGATAACCCCGTTGCAGACAACTTGTCTAGGTTAGAGAATGTTCTTGATGACCCACTACCTATTGATGATAGCTTTCCTGATGAACAATTAGCTGTCATAAATGCTTCTCGTGCTGCTCCATGGTATGCTGATTATGCTAATTACATTGTTGCTAAATTTATACCACCTAGTTTCACATACCAGCAAAAGAAAAAGTTTTTCTATGATTTAAGACATTACTTCTGGGATGACCCACACCTTTATAAAGAAGGAGTAGATGGTGTTATTAGACGTTGTATACCTGAGCATGAATAGGAACAGATCCTACGCAAGTGTCACTCCGAAGCTTATGGAGGACACCACGCTGGAGATAGAACTGCACATAAGGTATTGCAATCCGGTTTTTATTGGCCTACTCTCTTCAAAGACGCCCGTAAGTTTGTCTTATCTTGTGATGAATGTCAAAGAATTGGTAATATTAGTAGACGTCAAGAAATGCCTATGAATTATTCACTTGTTATTGAACCATTTGATGTTTGGGGCTTTGATTATATGGGACCGTTTCCTTCCTCTAATGGGTATACACATATTTTAGTTGCTGTTGATTACGTTACTAAGTGGGTAGAAGCTATTCCAACTAGTAGTGCTGATCATAACACCTCTATTAAGATGCTTAAAGAAGTTATTTTTCCGAGGTTTGGAGTCCCTAGATATTTAATGACTGATGGTGGTTCACATTTTATTCATGGTGCTTTTCGTAAAATGCTTGCTAAGTATAATGTTAATCATAGAATTGCATCTCCATATCACCCGCAGTCTAGTGGTCAAGTAGAATTGAGTAATAGAGAGCTCAAATTAATTTTGCAAAAGACTGTTAATAGATCTAGAAAGAATTGGTCCAAGAAACTTGACGATGCATTATGGTCCTATAGAACTGCATATAAAAATCCTATGGGTATGTCTCCGTATAAAATGGTTTATGGAAAAGCATGTCACTTACCTCTCGAACTAGAACATAAGGCATATTGGGCCATTAAAGAGCTCAATTATGATTTCAAACTTGCCGGTGAGAAGAGGCTTTTTGACATTAGCTCACTTGATGAATGGAGAACCCAGGCCTATGAGAATGCCAAACTATTTAAAGAAAAAGTTAAAAGATGGCATGACAAAAGGATACAAAAGCGTGAGTTTAATGTAGGTGATTATGTGTTGCTATTCAACTCTCGTTTAAGATTTTTTGCAGGAAAACTTCTCTCTAAATGGGAAGGTCCTTACGTTATCGAGGAGGTCTATCGTTCCAGTGCCATAAAAATCAACAACTTCGAAGGCACAAATCCGAAGGTGGTGAACGGTCAAAGAATCAAACATTATATCTCAGGTAATCCTATAAATGTTGAAACTAATGTTATTGAAACCGTAACCCCGGAGGAATACATAAGGGACACTTTCCAGAACGTTTCAGACTCCGAAAAGGAATAGGTATGTGGTACGGTAAGTAAACCGACTCCAAAACAGTTCTAATAGCAGTTTTTCTCCGTTTTGGAATATTTAAGAAAATAGGAAGATAAGAAGTAGTCCGGGAAGGACACGAGGCGTCCACGAGGGTGGAGGGCGCGCCCTACCCACCTGCCTCGTGGGCACCTCATGTGCCCTCCGGACTCCGTTTTCTTGCACCATACTTCTTTTGGTCGGTAAAAATTCATTATATAATCTCCCGAAGGTTTTTACCACTGTACCACGCAAATATCCTCTGTTTTTTAGGTGTTTCTGCCGCAGATTAGAGCAAGATGTCTTCTCAAGAGTCAGTCGGGGAGAGCCGTGTGTCTAATCCGACACCGGGACCAAGAGCAAACAGTGATGCTGACCACTTTGGGCCATCAACGGAGGAAGAGATGGAGGCCGACTTGAAAAGGATAGATTCCATGGAGGAGGATCAAGAAGTTACTTCCTGTTTCCGAGCCGGATTCACAATGGGGGAACTACAGAGCTCAGCCATTCAACCTCGGTCATCCCTTCCAATGTTAAATTTCTCTCTTATGAAAATATGAAAAAGAGTGTTACTTGTTCTCCCGCAGCTATGCAACATCCATGGGTGAAAGGAGCTTTAACCGTCACGGGTAAGCTCCGTAAGGAAATAATGGATCTCAAGTAGCAAGTCAATAAGCTCGAGGAGGAGAATCGTATCCCGAGGGGCACCATAGCCAAGAATATCACATCACCACCTCCAAAGAAAGAGACATAATCACATGAGTATGGGCACTCCCCTTGGCAATTGCCAAGCTTGGGGGAGGCGCCCCGGTATCGTATCACCATCACACTCCTATCTTTACCCTTTTTCTTAGTTCGATCCTTTTAGTAATATCTTGATCTAGTAGAATAAAGTTTTAGTATGATTTAGTTTTGAGTTTTGCCTTATGATCCTTCTATGTAATCGAGTCCGTGAGCTATATATAATAAAGATTAGTGTTGAGTCAAGGGCTTGATTATCTTGCTATGATCTTGAGGGAATAAAAGAAAAGAAAGAATAAAAAGAAATAAAGAGATCATATTGATCTTATGGAGAGTAATGACTTCACATATAAAGAGTATGATGAATAAAAGTTGTTGAGAGTTGACAAACATAGTTTTGGTCATCGTTGCAATTAATAGGAAGTAATAAAGAAAGAGAGGTTTTCACATATAAATATACTACCTTGGACATCTTTTATGATTGTGAGCACTCATTAAAATATAACATGCTAAAGAGTTGATGTTGGACAAGGAAGACAACGTAATGGGTTATGTTTTCTTATATCCGAAATAAAGTATATTGTCATGGATCATCCAACATGTTGATCTTGCCTTTCCCCCTGATGCTAGCCAAATTCTTTGCACCAAGTAGAGATACTACTTGTGCTTCCAAATATCCTTAAACCCAGTTTTGCCACGAGAGTCCACCATATCTACCTATGGATTGAGTAAGATCCTTCAAGTAAGTTGTCATCGTTGCATGCAATAAAAATTCCTCTCTAAATATGTATGATTTATTAGTGTGGAGAAAATAAGCTTTATACGATCTGGTGACGTGGAAGCAATAAAAGCGACGGACTGCATAATAAAGGTCCATATTTCAAGTGGCAATATAAAGTGACGTTCTTTCGCATTAAGATTTTGTGCATCCAACCATAAAAGCACATGACAACCTCTGCTTCCCTCTGCGAAGGGCCTATCTTTTATTCTTGTCTTACACCTTATACAAGAGTCATGGTGATCTTCACCTTTCCTTTTTATATTTTATCCTTTGGCAATCACATTGTGTTGGAAAGATCCTGATATATATATATATATATATATATATATATATATATATATCCAATTGGATGTAAGTTAGCATGAATTATTATTGTTGACATTACCCTTGAGGTAAAAGGTTGGGAGGCAACACTATAAGACCCTATCTTTCTCTGTGTCCAATTAAAACTCCATACCCATAAGTATTGCGTGAGTGTTAGCAATTGTGAAAGACTAAATGATAGTTGAGTATGTGGACTTGCTGAAAAGCTCTTATATTGACTCTTTCCGATGTTATGATAAATTGCAATTGCTTCAATGACCGAGATCATAGTTTGTTAGTTCCCAATGAAGTTTCTGATTCATACTTGACATTGTGAATAGAATATTACTTGAGCATAAGAAATCATATGACAATATTTAAATATGTTGCTGTTATAAGAATGATCATGATGCCCTCATGTCCGTATTTTATTTTATCGACTCCTCTATCTCTAAACATGTGGACATATTTATCGTTATCGGCTTCCGCTTGAGGATAAGCGAGGTCTAAGCTTGGGGGAGTTGATACGTCCATTTTGCATCATGCTTTTATATCGATATTTATTGCATTATGGGCTGTTATTACACGTTATGTTACAATACTTATGCCTATTCTCTCTTATTTTACAAGGTTTACATGAAGAGGGAGAATGTTGGCAGCTGGAATTCTGGGCTGGAAAAGGAGCAAATATTAGAGACCTATTCTGCACAACTCCAAAAGTCCTGAAACTCCACGGAAGTTATTTTTGGAATAAATAAAGAAAACTGGAGGAAGAATTAACCAGAGGGGGCCCCCACCCTGGCCACAAGGGTGGGGTGCGCGCCCTACCCCCCTGGGCGCGCCCCCTGCCTCGTAAGCCCCCTGGCAGGACTCCGGTGACCTTCTTCTGCTATATGAAGTCTTTTACCCTGGAAAAAATCATAAGCAAGCTTTCGGGAAGAAACTCCGCCGCCACGAGCCGGAACCTTAGCGGAACCAAGCTAGGGCTCCGGCGGAGCTGTTCTGCTGGGGAAACTTCCCTCCGGGAGGGGGAAATCATCGCCATCGTCATCACCAACGATCCTCTCATCGGGAGGGGGTCAATATCCATCAACATCTTCACCAGCACCATCTCCTCTAAAACCCTAGTTCATCTCTTTTATCCAATCTTTGTCCCAAAGCCTCAGATTGGTACCTGTGGGTTTCTAGTAGTGTTGATTACTCCTTGTAGTTGATGCTAGTTGGTTTATTTGGTGGAAAATCATATGTTCAGATCCTTTATGCATATTAATACCCCTCTAATTATGAACATGAATATGATTTGTGAGTAGTTACGTTTGTTCTCGAGGACATGGGAGAAGTCTTGCTATAAGTAGTCATGTGAATTTGGTATTCGTTCGATATTTTGATGAGTTGTATGTTGTCTTTCCTCTAGTGGTGTTATGTGAACGTCGACTACATGACACTTCACCGTTGTTTGGGCCTAGAGGAAGGCATTGGGAAGTAATAAGTAGATGATGGGTTGCTAGAGTGACAGAAGCTTAAACCCTAGTTTATGAGTTGCTTCGTAAGGGGCTGATTTGGATCCATATGTTTCATGCTATGGTTAGGTTTACCTTAATACTTCTTTTGTAGTTGCGGATGCTTGCAATAGGTGTTAATCATAAGTGGGATGCTTGTCCAAGGAAGGATAGCACCCAAGCACCGGTCCACCCACATACCAAATTATCAAAGTAACGAACGTGAATCATATGAGCGTGATGAAAACTAGCTTGACGATAATACCCATGTGTCCTCGGGAGCGCTTTTCTCTATACAAGAGTTTGTCCAGGCTTGTCCTTTGCTACAAAAAGGATTGGGCCATCTTGCTGCACCTTATTTACTTTCATTACTTGTTACCCGTTACAAATTACCTTATCACAAAACTATCTGTTACCGATAATTTCAGTGCTTGCGGAGAATACCTTACTGAAAACCGCTTATCATTTCCTTCTGCTCCTCGTTGGGTTCGACACTCTTACTCATCGAAAGGACTATGATAGATCCCCTATACTTGTGGGTCATCAGCGGTGTTCGGATTTCTGGGCCGGAGGCCCGATGTCTAGTGGCTCGGGAAGAGCCGGATGTCCGGGCCCTTGGCCGGATGTCTGGGCTAGCGCGGTCCAGCTTCGGTGACGTTCTGTGATGGGCGCTGGATTTCTGGGCGGGGGCAGGATGTCCAGGCTGGTGTCGGGCCGGATGTCCGGGTCCTGTAGCTTCTGCTGGGCGGTGGCTGTGGTAGATGCTCCAGGGGCCGGATGTCCGGGGCTTGGGGCCGGATGTCCGGGTCCTGGGGACTTCTCCGGTTCCTTCCGTCATTCTTCTTCATCCGTGAACTGGGGAACTTGTCCGTCTTCACGTGCATCTTCGAGAGGGCCTTCTTGGTACCTGATCATGCACAACATTCCAGACTTAGGTAGTAACCATGTCTCGAGTGGATCATGTGGAATATCACTAAGGAAGGAAGTCACCTCGGTCTCAAGAGCTCTAGCTCGTGCTCGGGTCATAGGTCCTCTTGGCACTTGGTGAGACGATGGTAGGTCCATGGGGATGACCATAGGATGCTCCGCATCATATCTACAACCGGTTTGGATGTCGGTCTAATAATAGAAGGTGTTTAGTCATCTCTACCTATTTCGCCTGTTGTGGCAACTTTTATTTTTCTTCATTTATTTTAAGGTCGGGATGAGCTTGTACTACACCACAGACCTTTGTGGATTTTTCGCTTAATAAGATGGTTGCATGCATCATTCTGATTCAGTGGTCGGAGGTGATCCTGCTTTTTCTAAAAAAACTTCTTATGATGATAGTTTCATGATGCAGAGAATACATTGTATACAAGCTTAACTTATATAGGTAGGTCAAGGTCGAGAACAGATTCTACTAGCAATAACTACCATATTGACAGTGTAGCATGAGCTCCAAAATAGGTTGGTAGTATGGAATATTGATGCACTAATAAATATAAATAAGTGGTCGTTTTGAACTACCTACCATATGGATTGTAGTTCCAGTAAGTCACATAAAATTTTGCTGATATTTAATTATGGTTTGGCCATGTATCGTGCTAGAAATTATCTGTTGATAAGACTGTAATTTGAGCACTTGTTCTCGCTTTTTTGCCCCAATCAAGTTTTATATCCTTTTTCCTATTCCTGTGGCCCTACATTGATGTATTAGTCAGACTGATATGAAGATAATCTGTGAAGGCAAAGACGATGCTTCATTTTCTACTAACTTTGGTTGAAATATTTTGGTGTCTCATCTACCCGGCAGACCATTCATTAATGTGTGCTCAAAGTTCCAGATTCTTAGAGATGCCTCCTTTGTTTATTATTCAAGTTCTGATGTCAACCATGCCTTTGTCCAAGTAGAAAACTTTGATGAATGAATGCTTTCGACATCCTAATCATGAAACCTTCATGCACCCAGGTTTCTTACTTAAACCAGATGACGAGTAAGATAAAGAAGCAAGTTGCAGGTGCATACTATTAAATGGTTCCTTGCTCTAGAAAAGTTTTGTGTATGCATGCTGCTTGTGAGTTGCATTTGGATTTTCCCCAAAGGGAAAGGGTGAAGCAGTACAATAGAGATAAGTATTTCCCTCAGTGAGAACCACAGTTTATTGAACCAAAAGGAGAATCATGCAAATCCTACTGAACAGTACCTGCGCACAGAAAAGAAAATACTTGCCCACAACGCAGGCAAGAGGGTTGTCAATCCCCTTGAACTCGTTACTTGGAAGGATCAAATCTTGTATAGGTAGATAGATAAATTGCAAAACAAAAGAAAAGTAAGTAAATTGCAGCAAGTTATTTTTGATTCTTATAATATGATTAAAGTAGACCGGGGGGCATAGTTTTCACTAGAGGCTTCTCTCTCGAAATAGTAGCATACGGTGGGTAGACAAATTACTGTTGGGCAATTGACAGAAAAGGCATAGTTATGACGTATTCATGACAATTATCATGTATATAGGCATCAGTACGTGACAAGTAGACCGGCTCTTGCCTACATCTACTACTATTACTCCACCAATCGACCGCTATCCGGCATGCATCTATGGTATTAAGTTTATGACAAACAGAGTAACGCCTTAAGCAAGATAACACGATGAAGACAGAATAAACTCAAGCAATATGTAACGACCCTAGACCGACACTCCAGGTGCCTTCCATTTATTTCCGTTGTTGCGTGTGTTTCTTTTCTTTGTTGCATTCTTCATTGCATGATTTGCATTGCATCATGTCATCATGCACCCCTTTTTAAAACTCAACAAAATAAATTGTATAGATCGTTGATCTATTTAAATCGAGGGAATTCACATGGTGATTTCTCTTTATAACATATCCTTTAAATATTTTAGGGAGCTAAAATAAATATTCCATTAATTTGGAATTCACCATAACACACGTGCAATTTAATTCCATGGAGTTTTTATCTCACTTGTTGACCTCCAAATTTGCCCATTTATTCGTTCATCACTTTTCCAGGCTACACCTAAATTCTCAACATTTTTGGACCTTCCAAACCCCAATTCCTATTCAAACCATTTGAATTCAAACTTCACATGCACGCTCACTTCTATTTTCTTGGATCAAGCTCATTTTTATGAGTTTGGGAAAATTAACCCCATGCGCAAATTCTTTCCTTAACCCTCCTTTTCTTTTTCTTCTCTCTAATTCTTTTCTTCTAAAGGAAATAAGATATATATATATATATATATATATATATATATATATATATATATATATAGAGAGAGAGCGAGCGAGCGAAGAGGGAGCCCAGCAGCCAGGCCTCTGGCCACTTCCATCTCTACTGCACCGGCCTCTAAGGACCATCCCGAGGCCCAGCGGCGCCCCTGTCTTAACCCTAGCCCGATCCCTGCTCTCTCTCGATCGAATCCTCACCCCCTCGTCCTTCCTCCAGCGCTGCCAGCGCCCAAAGCCTTACCCTCCTCTCGACCCCCACTCTGTCACACGCATGCATCGAGCCGATGGAGAGGAGTTCCTCACGCCCGATCCATGGCCTCCCCCTTCCTCTCGTCGCATTTCTCTCGCTGCCGCCTCGTCTCGCAGGTCCGCCGTCGTCGTCTTCGGCAGGAGCAGGAGCTCCCATGGCCGCTAGATCCCGCAGTACCAGGCCGGCCTACCACCGCCATCGCGACCCCGCGTCCCCTCCGGCTCGCGTCGTCCCTGCCTCGACGCCTGCTTCGCCTCCCCGTCCTCTAGTCGCGCCGACGTCCAGAGTTCCAAGTCCACCGCCTCCGCTGTTCGTCCCAAGATCAGGCGAGGTCACGGCCGGATCCGACTCCGGTGCCCCGTCCCTGTCGAAGTTGACCCCCACCGCAGGCCACCAGCCAAGCCGCAGGAGCAACGTCGCCGCTGCCTTGCTTCTGCATCGTTCGCCAAGTCCCGCTGGAGGCCACACGCTAGCCCGCGCTGACCACGTCGGTGTGGGTCCCATTCGTCAGCAGCCGCACGCCACACATCGCTCAAGTCCCAGCGGCCTCATTTGCCTCAGCACGGCTAGGCATTCGGTATAAACCAAAATATCGGTTTCTACCGTTCGGTGTTTTCGTACATTCGGTTTTCAAAGTTAAAAACTGAAAAATACATCTTAAAATAGCTAACCGAAAATTCGGTTAACCGAGCTTTCGGTTTGGTATTCGGTTTATACCGTATTTACCGAATATGCTAAAAGAATTTGAGCCGCGTGCCTGGCACCCATCCTCGTGCGCTCTTATATAGCCAATCTATCCAAGTGCTTGTGCGTGGCCGGCCGAGGTGGGACTAAACAACAACCGGCAGCGCTCGTGGTTCTGGAGGTTTTTTTTAGGCTTCGTGGTTCTGTAGGTACGCCGTACGCACGTACAAGCACACTACGGCCATATAGTGGCCTCATCGCACTATAAAAAAAGCCCACAACGGCTTACTCTGCTTGGGCCATGCATGTACTCCCTTGGACTGATCCAACCGTCCTTGTCTCGATAAATAAAAGCTACATGCGCTTCTGTTGCACGCACGATCTGGCGCGCGATATTTTATTCTGGCGTGGGAGAACAAGCTGATTTGACTATTTGTTCAGCACCTTCAGATTCGCTCGGTTTTTGTTCGGTTAACCTAGGTGCTACCGAACCGAGCAAATTTAGTTCGGTTAGCAAGTGTGAAAACCGAATTTTTCTGTATTAGCCCAAAAAACCAAAATTTCGGCATCGGTTCGGTCTTCGGTTCATCGGTTTTTATGCCCACCCCTATCCGCGCTAGCCCTGCTCAAGCCGCCAAGACCGCAACCACATGTCCCGTGTACGGCTACACAAATACACAAGTCTCCCTGAGCCCACTTGGACGCCAAGTACCACGACGCCCGGAGCCCTCGGATCCGTCAAGTTCGACTACAACGTGTGTACGACTACCATCGCCGAAGACACGTGTAACGCAAGGGTCAAGTTTGACTACCTTTGTGTGTACCACTACCGTCGACCCTCGAAGACCCCGTGGACGTCAAGTTCCTCACTACGACCCCGAACATCTACGGAATGTGTACGACCATCTACGGAATGTGTACGGCTTCGAAGGTATAACCCCCAGATGACCATTCATGGGCGAATGCACATGTGTTTTATGAGATGACCGTGTTTGCACCATGTTGGAATCGCCGCTTGTGCATTCCTCGTTTGCGATGACACGTGGGAACCGGGTATCCGGAATCACCCCACCATCCTTGCATGACATGCTCCTGTCACACTTTATTTTGCACCGACATCTTGACGAGTTGTCGGATCATCGGAAAGTTGCTGTGGCACCATTTCCGTTGTCGTTGCCGTGGCACCGCTTTTGTTCCGCCACGGTGACAAATGCTTCATAACATGCACATGTCAACATTTTCATAAAAATCGCATAAAACTTGTGCATGTCATCCGCATCATGATAACAACATTTAAGAGGTTTAAAATTGTTGTTTGCATCAAATTGCTAAATGTCATATGGGGATTTACCGGACTTGTTGTTTGTTGTTCTGGCCTCATTTAAACTTGCCTAGATAGGTAGTTTTATTATGCTTCACCTCTTGCCATGTTAACCAACATTTAATATTGTTGGGTAAATAAACGAGAGCGAACTAAATAAATGAATGTGGTGTTTCGTCAATATGCAACTCGTTGCGTATTGAGCTCCACTTAATTTGTAGTATCTTTTGTTGCACTTTGCCATGCCATGCCTCACTAAACCGGACATGCATCATACTTGGTTGCGCATCATGTCATGTTTATGCTTGTTGGTTTACCGTGTTGTTTGCTTCTTTTCGGTGTTGCTTCTTCTCGACAGTTCCGGTATGTTGCGATTGTGAGGATCCGTTCGACTATGTTGGTTCGTCTACTTCATGGATTCGGTCTTCTTCCAAGCGGGTTTCAGGCAAGATGACCGTTACCCTGGATACCACTACTATCTTTGCTTTGCGAGGTGTCTCGATGCTATCGCTATGTCGCGCTACCTACCACTCGTTTATCAAGCCTCCCAAATTGCCATGATAGCCTCTAAACTTTTTTCACCATCCTAGCAAACTGTTGTTTGGCTATGTTACCACTTTGCTCAACCCCTCTTACAGCGTTGCTAGTTGCAGGTGCAGTTGCAATTTGTTCCATGTTGGGACATGGATATCATGGGATATCATAATATCTATTATTTAATTAATGCACATATATACTTGGTAATGGGTGGAAGGCTCGACATTTTGCTTGTTGTTTTGTTCCACTCATGCCGCCCTAGTTTCCGTCATACCGGTCTTATGTTCCTTGATTTTGCATTCCTAACACGGTTGTGGTTTATGGTCCCCCCTCGACAGTTCGCTTCGAATAAAACTCTTCCAGCAAGGCCCAACATTGGTTTTAACATTTGCTTAACTTAATAAACCTGATAATTAATTAATTGGCATAGGGGGTCGCGTCCCCGAGGATTCTTTTCAACATAATACAGGGTGGCCAGTGCTGATGGTGTTGGTACCAAACTAGAGCCCCTTGCAGCGCCGCCACGGGGAAACTCGAGGACTGGTTTTAGTCGTACGGACTGCTCATCTAGTCGTGGCCTGAGACGAGATACGCGCGGCTACTATTAGGGTGTCGGCACGCCGAGAGGTCTTGCTGGACTTGTTTTACCATTGTCGAAATGTCTTGTGAATCGGGATTCCGAGTTTGATCAGGTTGTTCCGGGAGGAGGATTTCCCTCCTTTGATCGTGAGAGCTGGGCTAAGTTGGGACATCCCTGCAGGGTTTAAACTTTCGAGAGCCGTTCTCGCGGTTATGTGGCAGATGGGAATTTTTAATGTTCGGTTATAGAGAACTTGACATCAGATCTGAATTAAAATGCACCAACCGTGTGCGTAACCGTGACCGTTTCTTTTCAATTCGAGAAGAGAACACGTTGGGGTTATGTTTGAACGTAAGTAGTTCAGGATATCATTACTAGTTTGCGACCGTTGCGCAGTTTCTCATCTTATTCTTGTACTCGTAAGTTAGCCACCATACAATGCTAGTCGCTTGCTGCCACCTCACCACTTATCCATTCCATACCCATTAAGCTTTGCTTGTCTTGATACCCATGGTAATGGGATTGTTGAGTCCTCGTAGCTGACAAATTACTACAATAATAGTTGCAGGTACAGGTAATGCGATGATCTGGCGTGAGAGCGATGCTTGATTGCTTTTTGAGTTCTTCTTCTTCTTCTTCTTTGATCAAGGTATTATGTTCCGGGTCAGGAGCCTGGGATTAGCAGGGTGGATGTCGTTCTTATTTTTCGTTTGATTTCATCCGTAATTAGATCCTGCTCTTCTGTATGATGATTGCTATGTATTGATGATCTGTTGTATTCATGTTGTAGCTTGTGGTGAGTGTAAGCCTTTATCTTGTATTCTCGTCTATTCAGTACATGGTATGTTGTAATGATATCCACCTTGCTATGCGCTCGAAATGCGGTTGTGCCCCAATCATGAAATCATCACGTGATTGGGACAGAATCGCATCTTGGGCACTACAAGTTGGTATCAGAGCCTTACCGACCTTACGAGCCCCTTTATTGATCGAACCGCTGGCGTTGTTGAGTTTAGAAGAAAACTATTTTGAGTCTAGTTATATCGGAGAGTAGGATTTTTTTACTCCTCATCCCCTTCGTTGCTCTGGTGAGGAATCCTGACGTAGATGTTTTGACTTCACTCTCCTCTTTTTCACTCAATTTCTTTTAGGATCACACGGGTATTATGGAATCGGTCCGATATCATTGTGACGGGAATTCTGTCTTGGTGCCTCCTGACATTTAGGGGTTGTGGTAGTGTCCCGGGGAGTTGAGCTCCAAGGTGTTTTCGTCACAGTGCTTATCCTTTCAGTTCTGGAATACCGGAGGACGCGGACATCGAAAACGCTTCTACACTCTTTGTGGTGAGAGTAGTTTGACGCCACCCAGTACTAGGGAGAGCGATCAGATGTATTGCCACATCTAGTATATCAGATGTTTTCGAAGGTCAAAGGTACATGATTTCCAAGGTTTTTTTGGTTATGTGTTGACGGATGGATAAAGTTGGAGTTTAGGATTTGTTAGTTGTGTGAGATATTTGTGCCTCCCTGTATCCCCAACACCAGATTGCATAACCAGAAAGTTTCGGGAGTTCATAGGTGGGAATTCAAGTAGTTACCCAGGATTTCGTTTCGACAAATGTATGATTTGAGATTGGGGTCCAACGTCTAGTGGTTTGTTTTTCACGGTCGATTTACAGTGGTCATGAGACGTCTTAAAGAATCCTTGGCTATGCTGATTCGGGGACGTCTCGTTTGTCATTCATGATATCTATTGTACATCGTGCCCGTGGGGCCTCATCACGAACACTTTGGGCGAAATCTCTATCATATGTTTGTTTCCGGCTAATTTTCCAAGCCAAATCCTTTGTTTTGTTTTGAGTTGTGGTATTCGAGTTGCTTCAATGTCAAGTGTTGATTCCGTACCCTTTCCCAAATGGTGTTCTCATATTTCTATGTAAATGCTAATCCTTCTTGATCATCAAAATGGTCATGTCAATTCTTTCCAACCGGTGCGCTTCTCTTCAAGTTATTCCATATGGGCGCCATTGAGAAGCCTGAGGATTGACTGCTTCATCTGTCCCTAGGTTGCCTTTATTTGTCCCACCAACCCACCCATTTCTCAAGGACTCAGATTTCTTAATCAAGTATCCATTTTATTGATGTGAAGTCTCTTCATTCTTTTCCTTCAATGTTCTTACCCGGTGATTCTCACGAATATGCTAAGGAAGCTTCAAGTTCATCATTCTTCATTTTCATACTATTTTCCGATGGATTAAATTCAAGCTTCGATGTTGATCATTTCTCTTCCTATCATTTCACATGTTTTCCCATGTTGGAATTTCTTACCCAAGCCTCTCTTAATCGTTCACCTCTCGCTATTCATTTGTTCCGAAGTGCTGAAGATATCTCAGAAGATTCATGTTTTCATTCTTAATTCGTTCAACCTATTTTGAGGTTGTTATCTCATTCAAGCCATTTAATTCAACCGGTGCAATCTCTATTTTAAAATTGATCAACGGTGTTTCTTTTGAGTGGGCCCATAACCCACAGGTTTTTCTCAGGATCTTACCTGACTCTTCTAATTTTTTTCCAAAGTTATACTCAAATTCTTTTCAAAGTTGACATACGAATGATTTCTCATCAGTCATACTCCTCCAAGATCGCTTTCAAATTATTTTCATCTTTGGCTCAACCTTTCCTCATTTCATTCTTCTGGAGTGTCAACAATTCGGTGTTGTTCCTCGTCGTCATCTCAGCATTGTAGACCGAAGAAGAGTTTCTCTTAAATCTTGTCCATTCTCTCAAAGATTCGTAGCTCAAGTTTGATGCTATCCTCTCAAATTGTTCGGGTTGTGAGAATTCTTTTCACCCATCTGGAGCAATTCTGGAGTCTTTTCAGTTTGATTCTCCGGAGCCCATCATCCCAGAATTATTCATTCTCAGCTTTCAGCTCTTGTTCTCCAAATCTTACCGTTGCATTGTTCAAGCATTCTCTAGTCAGGTTGTGATATCTTCGTTCTCTTGTTTCTAAATTCCCTCAAGTACATTCGTCATTTTTCTAATTCTTACCGATCATTCATCCTCTTTTCTTCAATCGTTTTCAATTCTTACGGTGGTCCATTCAAGATTTCTCTTCTCTTGTTATCAACTCAATTCATTTGTTCTTCCCAAAATCCCATCGGTGGTTCGTTCAAGACCTTCCCAAGTTTGGACCATATCTCTCTTTAATCCTTTCAACGAGAATAAGTAGTATGCCAAATCCATTTCTTGTCATCAATTTAAATTGGTGAAGGATACGCATAACATAATTATTATTCTTGTTTCATCCAAGTGATTAATTTCTTCTTTCCGGAGTTGTTCATCATATCACATTCTCGGTTTGAGATGCTTCATCTTTTGTTTCCGGAGTTCCAAGCTATCAATTATCTCGTCACAAATTTCCATCTAAATCATTGCAAGGCTTCATCTTATTCTTTTCAAGCTTCCTTTCTTTGCGACCATCTTGTTATCTATCGGGAGCTCTTCATGGAGGCTCTACATGGTGGTTCATCAAGATTTAATTAATTCTCGAAGTGTTCTTCAAGATTTTCTTGGAGGAGCTCAAGTATTATTCTTCTTGCATTCCAAAGTACAATTCTTTCTACCTTATCTTTTGAGGTGGTGTTATGTCGTTCTTGACATTTTCCCTTCGTGTTTCATGATTCACATGTTTTCAAGAATGAGGTATTTTAAATCCATCAATCTCTTCGTTGGAGTTATCTTGGTAAAGATTTCACCTAAAGCCTTCCCTACGGAATGTTGCTAATTGTGGTGCCTATCGATAATCCAAGTTTCCTCCTATTCTCTCGGTAAAAGGAGTTGCATCTCCTTGTTGATCTCAATCCAATTAACTGTTTCCGTTAGTGGCCGGTTGTCACCTCATAATTTTGAGATGTTTTCCATAAGCCCACAACAAGCTTATTCTTTTGTTGCTTATTTTTCAACAACTCCGTTCAATCCTTCTTTTTAAGGATGCTCTCTCAAATTCATTTGAGGTAGAACATGTTGTTTCTTCTACGTTCTTTTCATTCCATTCTTTCATTTCTTCCGGAGGCATTGTGATGTTGCTCTCTTCGTCCCATCATCTCGTTTTGCCAAGATCATGTTCTTTTCTTTGCTTTGTGTCATCTCTTCAATTTCTTTTCATCTTATCAAGTTTTGCTCCTCTTTTCAACCGGTGTGCTATGCAAATTTGTTCTTTTTCGCATTCGTTGGATATCTCATTTCAACCAGAGTGGTTTCAATTCACCCCTGCCCCTTGTGTTCTTTTCATGTCTTTGCAACCTTTAAGGTTCGTCGTTTCACTCGTTTGTTGAAGAGGCAACTTAGTTTAACCTCTTCTCTTCCTGTTCCGTTTGCCATCCCTAGATCTCGGGGCGAGATCTCTTGTAAGTGGAGGAGAGTTGTAACGACCCGAGACCGACACTCCAGACGCCTTCCATTTATTTCCGTTGTTGTGTGTGTTTCTTTTGTTTGTTGCATTCTTCATTGCATCATTTTGCATTGCACCATGTCATCATGCACCCCTTTTTAAAACTCAACTAAATAAAATGCATAGATCGTTGATCTATTTAAATCGAGGGAATTCACATGGTGATTTCTCATTATAACATATCCTCCCAATATTTTAGGGAGCTAAAATAAATATTCCATTAATTTGGAATTCACCATAACACACGTGCAATTTAATTCCATGGCGTTTTCTATCTCACTTGTTGACCTCCAACTTTGCCCATTTATTCGTTCATCACTTTTCCAGGGAACACCTAAATTCTCAACATTATTGGACCTTCCAAACCCCACTTCTTATTCAAACCATTTGAATTTAATTCAAATGAGTTTGAATTCAAACTTCACACACATGCTCACTTCTATTTTCTTGGATCAAGCTCATTTTTATGAGTCCGGGAAAATTAACCCTATGCGCAAAGTCTTTCCTTAACCCTCTCTTTCCTTTTCTTCTCTCTAATTCTTTTCTTCTAAAGGAAATACGAGAGAGAGAGAGAGAGCGAAGAGGGAGCCCAGCAGCCAGGCCTCTGGCCACTTCCCTCTCTACTGCGCCGGGGCCCAGCGGCGCCCCTGTCTTAACCCTAGCCCGATCCCTGCTCTCTCTCGATCGAACCCTCTACCCCTCGTCCTTCCTCCAGCGCCGCCAGTGCCCGAAGCCCTCACCCTCCTCTCGACCCCCACTCTGTCACACACACGCATCTAGCCGAGGGAGAGGAGCTCCTCACGCCCAATCCATGGCCTCTCCCTTCCTCTCGTCGCGTTTCTCTTGCTGTCGCCTCGTCTCGCAGGTCCGCCGTCGTCGTCTTCGGCAGGAGCTCCCATGGCCGCTAGATCCCGCAGTACTAGGCCGGCCTGCCACCGCCATCGCGACCCCGTGTCCCCTCCGTCTCCCGTCGCCCCTGCCTCAACGCTTGCTTCACCTCCCCGTCCTCTAGTCGCGCCGACGTCCAGAGTTCCAAGTCCACCGCCTCAGCTGTTCGTCCCAAGATCCAGCGAGGTCACGGCCAGATCCAACACCGGTGCCCCGTCCCTGTCGAAGTTGACCTCCACCGCAGGCCAGCCCCCAAGTTGCAGGAGCAGCATCGCCGCTGCCTTGCTTCTGCATCGTTCGCCAAGTCCCGCTCGAGCCCGCGTTGACCATGTCCGTGTGGGTCCCATTCGCCAGCAGCCGCACGCCACACATCGCTCAAGTCCCAGCGACCTCGTTCGCCTCCGCGCTAGCCCTGCTCAAGCCGCCAAGACCGCAGCCACATGTCCCGTGTATGGCTACACAAATACACAAGTCTCCCTGAGCCCACTTGGACGCCAAGTACCAAGACGCCCGGAGACCTCGAATCCGTCAAGTTCGAGTACAATGTGTGTACGTCTACGGTCACCGAAGGCACATGTGATGCAGGGGTCAAGTTCGACTACCTTTGTGTGTACTACTACCGTCGACGTCAAGTTCCTCACTACGACACCGAACATCTACGGAATGTGTACGACCATCTACGGAATGTGCACGACTACGAAATGTGTACCACTGCTTCCACTACCATCACCGAGTACCACTACTTCCCATGATGACCGTGAACCACTACACCACTTGACCCAAACCACCCCGAATGCACGCTTCGACGGTATAACCCCGAGATGACCGTCCGTGGGCGAATGCACATGTGTTTTATGAGATGACCGTGTTTGCTCCATGTTGGAATCGCTGCTTGTGCATTCCTCGTTTGCGATGACATGTGGGAATCTGGTATCCGGAATGGCCCCACCATCCTTGCATGACACGCTGCCGTAACACTTTCTTTTGCACCGACATCTTGACGAGTTGTCGGATCATCGGAATGTTGCTGTGGCACCATTTCCGTTGTCGTTGCCGTGGCACCCCTTTCGTTCCGCCACGGTGACAAATGCTTCATAACATGCTCATGTCAACATTTTCATAAAAATCGCATAAAACTTGTGCATGTCATCCGCATCATGATAACAACATTTAAGAGGTTTAAAATTGTTGTTTGCAGCAAATTGCTAAATGTCATATGGGGATTTACCGGACTTGTTGTTTGTTGTTCCGGCCTCATTTAAACTTGCCTAGATAGGTAGTTTTATTATGCTTCACCTCTTGCCATGTTAACCAACATTTAGTATTGTTGGGTAAATAAACGAGAGCAAACTAAATAAATGAATGTGGTGCTTCGTCAATATGCAACTCGTTGCGTATTGAGCTCCACTTAATTTGTACTATCCTTTGTTGCACTTTGCCATGCCATGCCTCACTAAACCGGACATGCATCATACTTGGTTGCGCATCATGTCATGTTTATGCTTGTCGGTTTACCGTGTTGTTTCCTTCTTTTCGGTGTTGCTTCTTCTCGATAGTTCCAGTATGTTGCGATTGTGAGGATCCGTTCGACTACTTTGGTTTGTCTACTTCAGGAATTCGGTGTTCTTCCTAGCGGGATTTCAGGCAAGATGACCGTTACCCTGGATACCACTACTATCTTTTCTTTGCTAGTTGTCTCGATGCTATAGCTATGTCGCGCTACCTACCACTTGTTTATCAAGCCTCCAAAATTGCCATGATTGCCTCTAACCTTTTTCCACCATCCTAGCAAACCGTTGTTTGGCTATGTTACCGCTTTGCTCAGCCCCTCTTATAGCGTTGCTAGTTGCAGGTGCAGTTGCAGTTTGTTCCATGTTGGGACATGGATATCATGGGATATCACAATATCTCTTATTTAATTAATGCACATATATACTTGGTAATGGGTGTTTTTTTCCACTCATGCCGCCCTAGTTTCCGTCATACCGATGTTATGCTACTTGATTTTGCGTTCCTAACACGGTTGGGGTTTATGGTCCCCCCTCGACAGTTCGCTTTGAATAAAACTCTTCCAGCAAGGCCCAACATTGGCTTTAACATTTTCTCAACATAATAAACCTAATAATTAATTAATTGGCATAGGGGTCGCGTCCCCGAGGATTCTTTTCAACATAATACAGGGGGCAGTGCTGATGGTGTTGGTACCAAACTAGAGCCCCTTGCAGCGCCGCCACGGGAAACTCGAGGACTGGTTTTAGTTGTATGGACTGCTCATCTGGTCGTGGTCTGAGACGAGATACGCGCGACTACTATCAGGGTGTTGGCACGCCGGGAGGTCTTGCTAGACTTGTTTTACCATTGTCGAAAGGTCTTGTGAACCGGGATTCCGAGTTTGATCGGGTTGTTCCGGGAGGAGGATTTTCTTCCGTTGATCATGAGAGCTTATAATGGGCTAAGTTGGGACACCCCTGCAGGGTTTAAACTTTCGAGAGCCATGCCTGCATTTATGTGGCAGATGGGAATTTTTAATGTCCGGTTATAGGGAACTTGACACCAGATCCGAATTAAAATACACCAACCATGTGCGTAACCGTGACCGTCTCTTTTCAATTCGAGAAGAGACCACGGTGGGGTTATGTTTTAACATAAGTAGTTCAGGATCACTTCTTGATCATTACTAGTTTGCGACCGTTGCGCAGTTTCTCATCTTATTCTTGTACTCGTAAGTTAGCCACCATACAATGGTTAGTCGCTTGCTGCAACCTCACCACTTATCCATTCCATACACATTAAGCTTTGCTTGTCTTGATACCCATGGTAATGGGATTGCTGAGTCCTGCTGGCTGAGAGATTACTACAACAACAGTTGCAGGTATAGGTAATGCGATGATCTGACGTGAGAGCGATGCTTGATTGCTTTTGGAGTTCTTCTTCTTCGCTCAAGGGATTAGGTTCCCGGTCGGGAGCCTGGGATTAGCAGGGTGGATGTCGTTCTTCTTTTTCGTTTGATTTCATCCGTAATCGGATCCTGCTCTTCTGTATGATGATTGCTATGTATTGATGATCTGTTGTATTAATGTTGTAGCTTGTGACGAGTGTAAGCCTTTATCTTGTATTCTCGTCTATTTAGTACATGGTATGTTGTAATGATATCCACCTTGCTATGCGCTCGAAATGCGGTTGTGCCCCAATCATGAATTCATCACGTGATTGGCATAGAATCGCATATTGGGTGCTACACAATATGAATAAACCCTGTCATTTTACCCTTAATACCAACAATACAATATGTCCCTCGCTACCCCTTTTGCCACTGGATGAGGACACCGCAAGATTGAACACATTACAAAGCACCTCTCACACTGCAGATAAATCAATCTAGCTGGCCAAATCAAACGGATAAATCAGAGAGAAATACAAAGCTATAACAATCATGCATAATAAAGTTCACAAAAAACAATCGTGCATAATAAAGTTCAGAAAAGACTCTATTACTTTCTATGAATAATCTGATCATAAACCAACAATTCATCGGATCCCAACAAACACACCACAAAAGATGATTACATCGCATAGAACTCCAAGAAGATCGAGGAGAACATTGTATTGAAGATCAAAGGGAGAGAAGAAGTCATCTAGCTACTAGCTATGGACCTGTAGGTCTATGGTGAACTACTCACGCATCATCGGAAGGTAGCAAGGATGATGTAGAAGCCCTCCGTGATCGACCCCCCTCGAACAGAGTACTAGAAAAGGCCTCCAGATGGATCGCAGAAGAACAAGAGCTTGCGGCGGCGGGAAAAGTGTCTCGGGTGGCTCTCTGTTGGTTTGCAAATATTTGGGAATTTATAGAGGTGGAATTAGGTCGAACGGAGTTGCGTGGGAGTCACGAGCTCAATGGGCACTGTCGGTGTCAAAACCGACAGATCTCGAGTAGGGGGTCCCGAACTATGCGTCTAGGGACCGAGGGTAACAAGGGATAAGTGGGACACAATGTTTACCCAGGTTCGGGCCCTCTTAATGGAGGTAAAACCCTATGCCCGGCTTTATTGTATTCGATGAGTATGGGGGTTACAAGAGTTGATCTACCTCGAGATCGTAATGGCTAAACCCTAGCTGTCTAGCCTATGAGAATTCTCATAGCCTGTACGGACTAAACCCTCCGGTTTATATACACACCGGAGGGGCCTAGGGTTGTACAGAGGCAGTTTGTGGGGGAAGGAAATAACATATCCAGACACCAATCTTGCCATCCACGAATATGGGAGTCCTACCCGGACACAGGGGGAAAGTCTTCTGCTTGTATCTTCACGGCCCATCAGTCCGGCCCATATCAAAAGGTCCGGACACCCGAGGACCCCCTAATCCAGGACTCCCTCAGTAGCCCCTGAACCAGTCTTCGAGGACGATGTGTTCGGCACGTGGATTGTCTTCGGCATTGCAAGGCGGGTTCCTTCTCCTGAACACTTTAGAATAATTCCCTACACAAAGGAACTGTATCCGGCTCTGTATAACTGATACAACCCTTAGCCAAGGCAAGGTACCAAAATAAAATAGTGTCTTTTGCTGATAACTTTTTTCTGCGAAGCATCACATTTGGCTCTTTAACATTTCGAGCTGTTTTCATGCCTACCGCTTCGCGTTTCAAGGTATAGCCCTCATTGGCATGTCTTGTCAAAACAGAGATCGTGCCCGCCCATTGCGGGATTCTCATCAATATGGTTTTGGGTAATCCAACAGCGCCATTCGCACGAGCTCTTTGGGAACAGGCGAGTTTTAAGGCGTGGGTGGGAGGGGGGCGTTTGGTATTTCATTGCTTGTAAGAGGGTAGAAAATCCCTCATTTTTCCCCACGCCTTCTTCTAGCTCTTGCCTTCCCTCCTCTGAGCTCCAGCGCCCAAAAACTTCAATCTTTCCCCCCGCCACCAACCTCCCCAGCCATGTCTGGATCCGGTTCCAAAGGCAGGTGGGAGGCCTCCTCCATCACCGAGAAGGACGTCAAGGAGCTCCGGGGCACGGGCTATCTGTCCGCAGACATCGCGCACAGGCTCCCCAACAAGGGTCAGGTCACGCCTACCCCGGAGCCCGGCGAGAGAGTAGTGTTCATTCCCCACTTCCTCCGCGGGCTAGGATTTCCCCTTCACCCCTTCGTCTGCGGCCTCATGTTCTATTACGGGCTAGATTTCCATGATATAGCCCCAAACTCCTTCCTCCACATATCGGCGTTCATCGCCGTGTGCGAGGCTCTCCTTCGCATCCCACCACACTTCGGCTTATGGCTTAAGGTTTTCAATGTAAAGCCGAAGATGGTCGACGGACAACACGCGGACTGCGGCAGGGCCATGGTGAGCAAGCTCCCCTACGCCATCTGCCCCAAAGGGGCTTTTGTGGAGACGGTCAAGGTGTGGCAGCAGGAGTGGTTCTACCTCACCGAACCCTGCAACGCCAACTGGGCAGCCACGCCCGATTTCAGATCCGGACCCCCCACAAGGCTCACTTCTTGGACTGCCAAGAGCCTCGACTGGGGGTCCACGACGGAGGAGTCTATGCTGCAAAAGCGCATCACCAACATGATGGGTAAAAACACCAATCTCACAAACGTGATTCAGGTGATGCTCTTCCGCCGGACTCTTCCTTGCCAACTCCGGGCCTCTCACATGTGGGAGTTTAATCTGGAGGAACCACGGACCTTGAAGCACTTCTTCAGCACAACGCATGAAGACATTTGGAAGCTCCTCTTGAAGGCCCAAAAAACATGGCCAAAGATGACCGAAGACATCGGTTTTGACATCGAGAATCCGGCCTCACTGGTAAGCATGATTTTCCCGAGCACCTATTCGGTCAATAAGTTTAGATATAATGTATCATCTGCCTTTCTTGTAGGGCTGGACGGCAAAGGCGGAGCGGATCAAGTGTCCAGCACCACTGCCTGAAGACCCAGCCACACCCCAGCTAACAGAGATGCTGGTCCCGGCGCCGTATCAGGCGCCGGAGAAGAAGGCCAAGAAGAAGAAGAGCAAGGAGGCCAAGGGCGGCCCCCGCCACAAGGGTCCTTCGGATGCTATGTCCAGAGAGACCGAAGCCCCCTCCTCCTACGAGGGAGACGAGGAAGAAGAGGAGGAGGAGGTGGTGGAAAGCGACTCCCCTCGTAAGGGGAGGAAGAAGAAGAGGGCGGCCTCCAAAGACCCGAAGGGGGAGGCGACCAAGAGGGCGAAGATGATCCTCCAGGACAGTTCGTACTCAAATGCCGAACTGGTCCCCAAAAAGCCTCCTAGGGCAAAGCCCCTGGCCGAGCCGTAAGTATTTAGATACTCACTGTTTATCTTTAGTTTTCCTCTTTTCATTATATAAGTTATCATGCCATGTGCCTTTGAGCCCTCCCCGCGATCTCCCGAACACCTCACTTCGGAGGGGAGTTCTCTGCCACGTGAGATGGCAGAGAGCGAGACGCCGCCACGAGCCCCCTCGCCTATCACCATGGATGACACCGAGGTGTTGTCCTGAAGGACCTCTCCTGGCCGCGGAGGGGCGGGCGAGGCTGTCGAGAAAGCGCCCGAGATTAATACCTCGGTTGCCGAAGACATAGGGGAGGCGACCCCTATGACGACTGACGGTGGGGACCCCCAACAATCCGGGCCCCCGCCAGACACTCTTTCGGAAACCAATGTGGCTCCGGGATCGGGTGAGCAGCCCCCCTCGAAGGAGGGGGCATCAGCTCCGTCAGCGATCTCCACTGACCCAGAGGTGCCGAACACTCTAGCGGAAGCACTGCAACGTGCTTCCATCATGGAGGAGCACTGCACCCTGATGGGTGTGGTGGTAGAGAAGGTTCTGTCTGCCAAGAGCGGATTGAATGAAGCCTTTACCAGCCTAATAATAGGCTTTGAGGTATGTGATGTAATGATCTAAACGCTTTTCCATATATATACATAGGAATATGCCTGTATACAGATAGTAGCCCCTGAGGCTCTGTCCGGTGGGAAAGAAACCGGGTAGAGGATCCACATGAAATTTGGGAAATCTAACATACTTCTCTGTTATTGTAACAGGCTTCCCTATTGGCGGCTACCGCCCAGGCCGCCGAAGTTTCCAAACTCAATAGGAAGCTTCGGGTGGCCGGTGAAGAGATCGACCGCATTAACAAGTGGTTCGATGAGATGCAAGGTAAGCGTATAGGTTTTAAAAGTTTATTTGTGTATCATAAGTGATAGTTATATCCAGAGATTAACTCGCGTAATGCTTTGATTATGAGCATAGTTGGTGCGGCCGAGGTCGACACCCTCAAAGGCGCCCTTACCCAAGCCCAGAAAGAGGCGAAGGCGAATGTAGCGACCCGACCAGAATGGATCGAAGTCTCTGTGCTTAAGTGTCATCCCTGGATCGATATGCTGACACACACAGTACTCGAGGATTTGTAACAGAGGTAAATCACATGTATTAAGTAACGTACTATTACCTCAATCCATATAGCGGAAGTAACAACAAGGTTGTGGAGTCCCAACAACACCAACGACAAAGTTGAGTGTAGACATCGTAACCCTAACGTATCACTTACTCGTCGCAAAATTCCTGCAACATGAGACGTTGCAGCCATGTAGATCAGTACATTGAATATACTGGCAATTTCACACCATAGAATAATAATGAGAATATCTATCTCTATATGCATATTTGGCTGGTGGAGGCTCTAAGTTTAATTTTTACATAAAGCTAATTTTTCCCTACAACTAAGAAATACATTTTTATTTTACTACCAAGTTAATGCCATTATTGAGAAGGTTTCCCCAACTCAATCCCAAAATTCCCAAATTATTAATAACCCAACAATTTCACTAAATAGAGTGATGAGATCAACCAATAATTCAAATACCAGATACTCAAAGATGTCCATAACCGGGGACACGGCTAATCATGATTAGTTTGTACACTCTGCAGAGGTTTGCGCACTTTTCCCCACAAGAGTCGATCTCCTCCGTTGCATTTCTCGCAGTATATGATGTTTGAGAACCGGATGATCGAGACACGGTCTTTCCGAGGAGGTTCCCTTAACCGATAGATAGGCCGGTACACCTATGATTCCCCAACATCTGCTAGCCTATCATGGAAAGGTATCCCACAACTTACTTAACTATGCCAGAGCCCATAATGGCTTGTGGCTGCACACAGAAGTTTCTATCATGAATAATCTTATGATCCCTTTGAGCCTGGGTGGCATTCCATAGGATGATCACACGGGTACCCCGGGATCTCCTAGGACAACACTGGATTCCCCATGTGACCGGGCAAGCTACTGGTTTCCCCAGGGTGCCCCAACCATTCCACCCAGATGTGTATTAAAGTAGCCACCTTAAGTTTCCCTTAGTTATTATCTCTCACATCTTGCATGATTCTCACATACCAATCCCCATCTACTCGCATGGCTAAGCAATATATGACATAACGAATATTCCCGGGGTGTTTCAAGGATCATAGGTTCCTACGTCATGAACTACATAGCAAAGCCCAATTCCCAATCCTACTCATGCAATCTTTGAGGGTAAAACTAATGCATAGTAAAAACTGGGTATTGAAAAGTATGATCAAAGTGTGAACTTGCCTTGTACTGTTGATGAAGATTCTTCACACTCATAATTCCTGATAGTTCTACTCGTCACACTCCGATCAATCTATCATAAGCAAGCAATTCTAACCACACATAAGCAATCACTCAAAAATCCAAAAGAACGCAGAAAACACTTCGGAAAACTTCAAAAACCATCAAATAAAGCTTCTAGACAGAAACATATTTTTAACAGTAGAAAAATTATGTGATTTTGATCTTAACAGAAGGTGCATGTCAAGAGCTTTGATTTGCAAAAAGAATCAATTAAATCGGAGTTATAAAACTCAAGTTATGGCCAAAACAAGTTTGAAATCAAATCTGATCTAATTCAAATTTTAAAATTTCAAAAAGTTGATTTTTCTGGATAGTTGAGATCATGATGAAGAATTGGGCGTTGGTTTGATTGGATTTGGACAAATGGTTTAAAAGTTGTGACTGTTTGAAGAACAGGGACAAATCTGTAAAATAAACCTAACAGATAGGTCCCTGGCAGAAAAGAAAACAGAAAAAGAAAAAAATCTATCGGACAAATGTTCACTACAGAAACTAATCTAATGAATCAGTTCGCTACATAACCTAAACAAACGAACATTCGCTAAATAACTAAACTAAATAATAAACCGGGTTTTAAAAGAAAAACCGAAAACAAAAAAAACGGATCGGACCGGGGTGGCGGTTTTACCGGTCCACGGCGGGTCGACGTCGGCGGGAAATCCGGCGGCGCGGGGCGGACGACGGACAGCGGCAGCGGCGGCTCCGACGGAGGCTTTGGGCGGCGGCGGCTCCGACGGAGGCTTTGGGCGGCGGCGGCGGTTGCGGGGCGAGGCGGCTCCGGCGCGAAAGGAGGCGACGCGGGCGGCGGAGTGCGACGGCGGTAGCGAAGTGCGGCAGCTGCGGCGGCTGCGGCCTCGGCTGCTGCTGCGGTTGTTGGGGAGAGAGGGGGTCGGGGTCCCGCCTTATAAAGGCCAGGGGGCGCCGTGGCATGGG
This sequence comes from Triticum aestivum, assembly GCF_018294505.1. Taxonomy (NCBI): domain Eukaryota; kingdom Viridiplantae; phylum Streptophyta; class Magnoliopsida; order Poales; family Poaceae; genus Triticum; species Triticum aestivum. The sequence goes on along the minus strand of NC_057802.1, from coordinate 121,600,834 downwards.
GAAGGGGCGGCCGGCGGCGTGGCAAGGTCGGACTCCGGGAGGAGTCCGGCTCGGCGAAGGGGACGAAGGCGGTGGCGTCCTGGGCTGGCTAGCTGGGCCGGCCCAGTTCGGCAGTTTCTTTTTTCTTTCTCTTTAAAAAAACACAGACAACAAAAGAAAATAAAACCAAATAAAATAAAATACAATATAGGCATATTATATATCAAAATTCAGAAAAAGATTTTCTAAAACATGAACATTTTTTTAGCGGCAAATAAATTCCACAAAAAATTAAATAAAGCAAAGAGTGCTACTTGTTTATTTAAAAACAGAATAAAAATATTTTAAAATACTAAAATATATTCAGATTTATTTCTCTCCAATTTTCTAACGTAGGGAATCATTTTACCCTCTTTTCCACATGTTTTATTTTTGGAGAAAAATAATTTGAATAAAAACCAAATAACTTCAAATTGAAAATAGTTTCAAAATAACTTCAAAATGACTTTCAATTTGATTCTTTGAAACTTCCAACTCTCTTTCTTAGTATTTGAAGAAGTCATTTTATCTTCTCTCATGAAAATCATTGAGTTGCATAAAGTTTCCAAATTTGAAATATTTCCAAATGGAACTCAAATCTTTTCAAAACCCTTTTCATTTATTTAAATGGAAGAAGTCATATCATCTTCACTCTAGGGTTTTGTGATGAAATGAATTTGAATTCACGGAGATCATAAATGCAAGGTGAAAGTTTGGGAAAGTCATTTCATTCCATCTCATTCAACTTTCAAAAAGTTTCAAATTTCACTCAGTTTCACACAACAAATCACACAAGCAATCATTATTACTTAAGTAATATAACATTCCAAAATTTAGAATTTTGGGATGTTACAGCGAACAAGGCAGCCACTGACAAAGCGCCTGCAGAACTGAAGACCGAGCAGGCCGCCCGCCGCCAACACGAAGCTCGGGTGGCCGAAGTCGAGCAGGAGCTTAAGGATGCCATCCTCAAATGTGAGGATTTGGAGGATAAGACTTCGGCCCAATCGTCCGAACTCGCCAAAGCCCTCTAGGAGGCTAAAGAGACACGGGTCGAGTCTCGGAGTGCTCGCGAAGAGATCCATCAGGCGAAGCAGATAGCGGCCGGTAAGGCCTTTGTTTTGTAGAGCATATTTGGAGGTCAAAGATATGCTTTGATCACTCGAGTGTGGAGTTCTCCATAAGCGTTTGCGGATCTACTGAGGAGTGTCGCCGATGCCGCACAATTCTTCCGAGCCCAGGAGGGGAACTCGACCGAGAAGCTGTTCTGGTCACAGTTTCTTACGCCGGAGCACCCGACGCCTCTAAACGACCAGATGAAGCAGCTGATGGAGCTGCACAGGGTGGCGGGCTTGGCCATGAAGGGCTTAATATGGCCGACCGAATCTATCCCCGGCAGCTACTTCAGTTTGGTGAAACGGCTTGTCGATGCGAGGCCCCGCATTGATGCTATAAAGCGTTCGGCTTGTATAGAGGGTGCTCGGATGGCCTTTGCCCGCGTCAAGATGCACTGGGCAAGATGAAGGCCACCGACGTGGCGACCATGGGCCCGCCCGAAGGCAAGCACCACCGCAAGCTGGAAAGATACTTTGAAGACATCCTAGCAAGGGCCCGAATAGTAGAGGGCCAGTGCTCTAAGGACGTGATATTTGAGTAGATCTGTGCGGGTTGTGTCGTGGATTTGTCACAACAGATGTGCTAGTGTGAGGACTTAGTCATGAGCCCAACGCATCTACGTAGTAGCTTGAGAGGGGTTGGTCAGAATTGAGAGACGCGAGGTTTTACCCAGGTTCGGCCCCTCACGGTGGAGGTAAAAGCCTACATCCTGCTTCATTGATATTGATGATGGTGATCACGATTACAAGGGTGCTCTATCTCGAGAGCTATAGACTTGTCTGTCTAACCCTAACTTGTCCAACTCATGAAACTTGTCCCCCTTAGGGTGCCCTGCCCCTTCTTATATAAGCTGAAGGGGCGGGTTACATGACTAGTCCTAGTAAGATTAGGATTACTCTTTTACAAGTGGAGTCCTAGTCTTTCTTCCTTTGTAAAGGATATTCTTATGCCTTTTCTCTAAAGCCGGCCCACAATAACATAAGTCGGCCTTCCATGAACAGCCTTTTGGGCCTCCGGGTCTTGTCGCTGCTCTGAACCGCCTGTCGGGTCACCAATGAATCACCTGGCTCGGCCGGGTTATCCGTGAGTGGAGAGATCCGGGCGGGTCACTTAGTGAGTCACCAAGTCAGGGCGGGTCACCAGTGAGTCGCCAAGTCCGGCCGGGTCATACCGCGGGATATATCCCCGACATTAGGCCCAGTTTAACTTGGATTTATCCATGTTAAACTGATCCTGCAAAATAAACACAAGAACAAATTGGACAGGTTGTGCTCCGAGTTAAAAATTCTTGTAAGCCGACACGTGATCATCCTTAAGTCCTTGTCATTTCCTTCTTTTGGAAAGTCCGGGTCAATAGACCGGCTTCATAATCAATTTTCTGACATTGGTCTCTCACATAAATATTGTGAAGAATAATCCATTTGATTCAGCTCCCAATGCTTAACAAAAATATTGGTCTTGAAATACTCATATGATTTTCAGCCGGCTTGAAGATGTAGAACTTGCCGGTTTGTAAATATTGATGGCACCGGGTCATAATTGTTGCTAACATCAAGCTTGAAAATGTACCTCCCTTATATGCATATCACTTGTAGGCCCCAAGTCTTAAGAAGGGAGCGTAGTAACAGCTTAAGACTTGCTTCAATATAAATGTCGCAACCTTGAAGGAATTCGGGTTGTTCATCTCAGTCACTAGTCATAAACTAAATATTCCACATATGTAGCCCCCAAGTGTCGGATTGTCATGCTTGCAGCAACCTAGGACTTGTAATTGCCTTATGCTCATAGAAACTTCAACCAGTGTAGCCCCCAAGGGTCGGGTCATTATGCAATAATGAGCAGGGACTTTGTAGATATGATCATGTAGATTTGAGCACTAAATAACACCAAATGATGTAGCTCCCAAGTTTCGGGTTACCTTTGACAGGAGCAATTTGTAGCCCCCAAGGGCCGGCTCTTCATAATGTGACGGGTCGGGTCTTCAATAAGGCAAGTTAAAAATGACCTTACATTAGCCCCAACTGTCATGGTGCATGCTTGCAGCAATATGGGACTTCCATATTTGATATAATCATGATTTGAATAATGTAGCCCCCAAGTGCCGGGTCGTGTGCCTGCAGCGACTCGGGGCTATTCCTTCCATTATAGAATAAATCATATCTATTGATAAAGAAATAATAACCATTGTGCTGAAGCGACTTTGAAAACCTCAATCATAATAATACTTGTTATTGATAACCATAATAAAAATCCAGCCATGTTGGCTACTCAATATTTGAATAGTATAATCCGGTATGAAAACCTCAATCATTCAATATTATAATGAAAATCCATCCAAGTTTGGCTATTAAGGATTTGAATACCTTATCTGTTGACAAGTAAATCCAGAGTTTAATTACCCGGCGGCTCTTGGCCGATGGCGACTTAATACGCATCCATTGTAATCCGGGATTTTTGTAACCCGACGGCTTATAGCCTTTGTAAAAATCAATAACTGATAACCCATCCATGGCGGCTCATAGTCATGTCCAGTTTTTGAAAAGATCACTTTGGCGTATTGCAGCCTCAATAAACTCAATATGTAGCAATATAACCCGGAGCAGAATAACCCGGCAATATTTTAAGATGGCCAGATGATGGGCTTAAACGCAATTTTTCATATGAGCAATAGTAGTATCTTTATGTGTAAAGCTCTGCATGTCCTACACAAAGTCTAAACAACATATGCCCTGGCGACTTAACGTCAAAAGCCAGGGCGGGTAACAACCCAAACATAATATAGTCTTATGTAACTATGGAAAATACTAGAATTAAGGCCATTCAAGCCTAAACATACTAGCGACTTAAAGTCAGAAGCCAGGGCAGGTTATCAAACCTCGCATATTCATCCAACAATTAAAAACATACCTGGAAAATTGGCTCAAATTGCCGGCTTACATCACCACATCTAGTGAGGGTAACAATCCAATGATTTATAAGCGCACGATTCCAATGGCGCAATCCAAAATATACTAGCGACTTAACGTCCAAAGCGAGGGCGGGTTATCAAACCTCGCATATTCATACCATTATTGAAAAACATACCTGGAGATTGACATCATGGTGATACCTCAATAATTATAATCCGTCGCGGGTATTGACCCGTAGGCATGCAATATCATGATTTTGATTGCTCAAGGCAAAGATATCCTGGCGACTTAACGTCTGCTATCAGGGAAATATCAAGGTATTGACCAGTTTCCTTTCCACTTGCAACGACATAGCAGATCGCTTTATGAGAACGCCGTGCGATTTGACTCTTGCCCACTTACGCGTGTGTTGATACGGATGGTTGCAGCAAGATTCTTGTCGGTCCGGCGACACGTAATAATAGCACATGAAACTGATCTTTATTCGGATTCGATGAATCTGGACGCATCGATAGGCTTAAGAACACCAAACCCTAGATCCCTTCGAACTCAAAACTTGTTCACATTCGCGTAGCTGCCACTGAAGTTTGACCTTTCAATTTGATTGATGAACTCGTAGTCAATGTACTTTCGAGCCGGTTCTTCCTGATCTGGTTGATCGTGAATTTCTCGATCCTTTGAAGAGACCCCTCCAAGAACTCAACACCACCGTTCACAGGTTCCACGGTGGGCGCCAACTGTCGTGGATTTGTCACAGCAGATGTCCTAGTGTGAGGACTTAGTCGTGAGCCCAACGCATCTACATAGTAGCTTGAGAGGGGTTGGTCGGAATCAAGAGACACGAGGTTTTACCCAGGTTCGGCCCCTCGCGGTGGAGGTAAAAGCCTACCTCTTGCTTCATTGATATTGATGATGATGATCACGATTACAATGGTGCTCTATCTCAAGAGCTATAGACTTGTCTGTCTAACCCTAACTTGTCCAACTCATGAAACTTGTCCCCCTTGGGGTGCCCTGCCCCTTCTTATATTAGCTGAAGGGGTGGGTTACATGACTAGTTCTAGTAAGATTAGGATTACTCTTTTACAAGTGGAGTCCTAGTCTTGCTTCCTTTGTAAGGGAATATTCCTTATGCCTTTTCTCTTAAGTCGGCCCACAATAACATAAGTCTGCCTTCCATGAACCGCCTTCTGGGCCTTTGGGTCTTGTCTCTCCTCTGACCTGCCTGCCGGTCACCAATGAATCACCTGGCTCGGCCGGGTCATCAGTGAGTGGAGAGATCCGGGCGGGTCACTTAGTGAGTCACCAAGTTAGGGCGGGTCAGTAGTGAGTCGCCAAGTCCGGCTGGGTCATATATCCGGCCGGGTCATACCGCGGGATATATCCCCGACAGGTTGTAAGAACTATGTTATGATCCCTTTCTTGTAATATATTCATGCCTTTTATCTTTAAGCGATTTTCCTCCTGTGCAGCCGTTTAATTCTGAAAGTTGCCAGTCGTTAGCTTCAGCCCCCACATAGATGCTACGGGGTGTTCGGCGTTGCGCGTGACCACACTTTATCCAACGAGTTGGCCCATGAAGGGGGTGTCCGCGAGGTCAACCAGGCAATCAGACTATGCAGCTTTATTACTTTCACTTGGCCATAAAAGTTTGACGGTGGGGCTAAGTACTAGCCCCTTGTGCGTGTGCGGCAATCCGAACTAAGGTGCCTTTTCCACGTGGCTAGACGAAATCCAGCCCCTCGTATAACACGGAGTAAATCGCTAATGATTTGTAGTAAGTCACCGAATCGCCGACCAGCTCGAGCTTTATCATGACAGTCAGTTTTCGACTTCTCTACTGAGGTATTTGACCAGACAAACCAGAAATACAATCGCAGTAGTTCTCCCTTTACTACCTTAGTTGAGCGAGCGGAACATAAGGTGGTAAGCATAGGAGCCGGGCAACCCAACTATAGACCAAAGACATGATTCGAAGCCAATGCATATAGTGCAATATTCGGGACACCGAAGAGTACCCTAGAGGTGTTCAGACTTGAAAACGTGCGGAGCCGAATACAGCCCCCGGTATTAAGGCCGGACTAAAGCACGCGCGGCACTCTGATGTAAGAAGGGAATACAGATGGCAATGTGAAATAAATCATTACCAAATGAAAGTGGTGATCAACTGTTTCCTTTATATCCTTATTGATATGTCGAGATGTGCTATTACAGATAATGCCATGAATATCGAGGGTATTTTACATGCCGAGAGTTTACACAAGGAAAAGTTTTACACAGGGCCTAAAAGCAGTGGTTTTGAAGATCCCAGTGGTGCCCTGCCGCTCGTGTGCGCTGTTTCTCCTTGGTGTGAAATCTGTTGAGGGAAAAATTTGATGGTCGTCTATAAGAAAGAGGAATCTAGAAAGGGGCCCCTATACAACCGTACAGTAGGTAGGTTTTTAATGAACCTGTAGTAAAAAAAGGTTAAGGTCCGAATAGGGTCAAGGCGTCTGTAGTATGCCTTCGGCGCTGCCCAAGGTATTTTAAGTGCGTAATGATGAACGCGCGGTACATATGCCGCAACCTTATGGGGCGATCGGCGGAGGCTGAACTGCTATTCAAGCTCTCTAGATCAGCCGAGCTGTCATGCTGTAATGTGGATTGGACTCGCTTGGCAGTGTCATGGGTCTTAATGACTGATAGTTGTTCGGCTTCATGAGGCCGTTCTGTAATTTGGCTGCCAGGGCCGCAGTGTGCTCCTCGGTACGGAGGGGGCGCTCCATATTTCCATTGACTGTGATGATGCCGTGCAGTCCGGGCATTTTGAGCTTTAAATAAGCATAATGCGGGATTGCATTAAAGCGGGCGAAAGCAGTTCGTCCAAGCAGCGTGTGGTAACCACTGCGGAAAGGGACGATATTGAAGATTAACTCTTCACTTCGGAAGTTATCTGGAGACCCGAATACTACTTCGAGTGTTAAGGAGCCCGTGCAGCAGGCCTCTACACTAGGTATCACTCCTTTAAAGGTAGTGTTACTAGGTTGATTCTTGACGGGTCAATACCCATCTTACGGATAGTGTCTTGATAAATCAGGTTGACACTGCTGCCGCCGTCCATAAGGACTCTAGTGAGATGGTATCCATCGATGATGCGATCGAGTACCAGGGCCGCCGAACCTCCATGACGGATACTAGTTGGGTGGTCCCTGCGGTCGAAGGTGATCGGACAAGCCGACCATGGGTTGAATTTTGGGGCGACAGGCTCTATGGCATAGACGTCCCTTAGTGCGCATTTACGCTCCCGCTTTGGGACGTGGGTGACGTATATCATGTGCACTGTTTTCACCTCGGGGGGGGGGGGGACTTCTTCTGTCCCCCTGTGTTCAGAGGGCGGGGTTCATCATCGTCCTCGCTTTGAGGTCATTTCCCCTTGTGTTCGGTATTTAATTTACCGGCCTGTTTAAAAACCCAGCTGTTTCTATTGGTGTGGTTGGCAGGCTTGTCAGGGGTGCCATGAATCTGGCAAGGCCTATCTAGTATTTTGTCCAAATTGGATGGACCGTCTCTATTTCGTTTGAATGGCTTCTTCCATTGACCGGGCTTGGAGCCGCTGAATCCGGCGTTTACTGCTGTATCCTCAGTTTCTTCGTTGTTGTTCTGATGCTTATTTTTGTTACGTCGCGGCCTTCCATTGCCATCCCTAGCCTCGGAGGTGTCGGGGTCACTGGTGCTGTTGCTTCTATGAGCCAACCAGCTATCTTCGCCCGTGTAGAAGCGGGTCATAAGTGCAGTAAGAGCTGCCATAGTTTTTGGCTTTTCCTGACCGAGGTGTCGGGCGAGCCATTCGTCATGGACGCTGTGCTTAAAGGCCGCTAAGGCTTCGGCATCCGGACAGTCGGTGATTTGATTCTTTTTAATTAAGAACCGAGTCCAGAGTTTGCGGGCTGACTCTCCGGGTTGCTGGACTATGTGACTAAGGTCATCAGCGTCCGGTGGCCAGACATAAGTGCCTTGGAAGTTATCTCGAAAAGCATCCTGCTTGTCCTCCCAACTACCAATGGAGTTCTCTGGGAGGCTATTCAACCAGTGCCGCGGTGGTCCTTTTAACTTTACGGGGGGTATTTAATGGCGTGGAGATCATCATTGTGAGCCATGTGAATTGGGAGAAGAAAATCTTCGATCCAGATAGCGGGATATATCGTTCCATCGTACGCCTCGATGTTTACGGGTTTAAACCCTTCCAGAAACTGGTGTTGCATTACCTCATCCGTAAAGCACATGGGGTGTGCGGCGCCTTTATATCGGGCAACATCACGACGGAGTTCGGATGACATCCGTGTTCGGTTCTCGGCCTGAACTTGGTTATGCTTGTCATGGCAGGCTTGATGGTCGTCGTCTCATGTTGGAGCACGTCCCCTTGATCCGTATATTGAACTGGTCTGGCTGGCTCTATTTTCCAGGTCCTGACATAAGTCGTACGTGTAGTCCGGAGCCGCTGCCTCTACAGCAAGGTGGCGCGGGCTGGTGTTCGGCATAATTGGCCGCTTTGTCCCGTCCATTTGGTGGTCGGTCTGGTTCGTCAGCATGATTGTATCTTGAGGGTATTGGCTCAAGGGCCTCGTCGTCGAATTGTGGTAGTAGCCCACACTTTGGTAGCTCTTTGTTGGGCGCTCGAGGTCGTACTCTTCACCAGCCAGGACCTTGGTCCATCTGTCATTGAGCGTATCCTGTTCGGCTTCACTACTGCAGGATGGTCCAAACGCGACACTACGATCAGAGACCCTTCGACGAAACTGTGTACGATGCCATAATCGCAAACAGTGGTGTAAAAACCCGTCAAAAAAGGTGCAAAACGTTTGCGATGACAGATGGATCAAACACGGTTCAGATTTTAGTTGCATGTGCGATGCAGGGCATACAGTTCAGTTCAATTAACTGTTTGGGATGAGGAGGAACAAAAGAAACGGGCAGCTAGATGAAGGCGTGTGCGATATACATCATACAGTTCACTAGGATGAACTGTGTGTGATTAGGCAACACAATGGAAACGGTTCAACTAAACAAGATGTGTGTGATACGCGGCAAACAGGTCGGTAATCAGAAATGTGTGCGAAGACCAATAATAACAGAGACGATTGCTGCTAATAAGCCGTGTGATTTGCTATGTCTACAGTAGAATAACATGTATATATATGTAACTAAAATAAACATCCAATTACATAAGTGACTATACAGATCATTCGCACACACCTCAATAAACAATTGCATGCATTCTAAAGTAGGAGAAACGATCGTCTAGTCATCTACTTCTTGTGACGCTCCTGCCACTGCTCTGTGGCTCGATCCCTCGTTTGGGGCAGGAAGAAGACACTTCCTCATGTCAACGATCCACCTGTACATCTCATAGCTTGTGTATGCGTCCATGGCCGCACACTTGACATGTTGTTCATCCAGTCTCTCATGCCACACACTGTGCCAGGCGTTCTTGTCCTTATTGCTCTCATTCTTCATCTTCATGTAGTAGGGGTTGATGATGGCCGAGGCGAGGTCAACCAGGGAGTTAAGTTTGTTTTTGTCGCTGCCCCAGACCTTGTAGTGGTGCAGGATGTTGACAAGATTCAGGCATTTCAAGTCTGAAACCTTGAGCGATTTTAGATCGTTGGTGGCGTCCACCGTAGCGAAACTGTAGTCGGAGCTGTTGATAAACCTGGAGAAACGCTCGCAAGGCCTTGTGGCAAGGTGGTAGTGGTAGACGAGGACGTCATGTCGCACGCACAATTGGGCGACAGCAACCTTCTGATCGTGCCTGGCACGATCGATGGTGTACTCGAGGTCGAAGCCGACCACTCGGTACTTGTCCTCGGCAAGGAACTGCTCCATAGTTTGGATGGAGCTCTCCACCGAGACCGGATCGTTCGTGTACACCACCGAGAGGGCCTTCCCCCTCACGTGGGTGTCCACTACGTGATGCCTGCTGAACTGCCTGCCGTTGTCGTTGTTGGCCGCTGGGAGTGCCATTGGAACCACTGGATGTCCTCTCTGATGTGTCGTCGTGGGTGTGCTTATTGTGTCGTCTGACGCGAGAGATATAAGGAAAATGGCCGCAGGAATAAATGGGGGTCGGGCGGCCTGGATTCTCTGCGCGTTCGCATGGCAGTTTTTGCAGCGGGTAACTGCATCGTAGCGCCGCGCCCGGCGCAACCGCAGGCACACGAACATGCGTGATCGTGCGCCGTCCCCAAACACTGGCAGCGCACGTGGAGGGATGAGGGAAGAGCACCCGGAGGGGCGCGAGAGCAGAGAGCGCGCGGCAGGACGCGATCAGAGCGCGCCGCGGCCGCCTGAACCGCAAGCAACCACACACATAGAGTAGTTGAACACGCAGGAAATGGTCGCCTACAAGCCGGCCGACAGTTGCGTCACTGCGTAGAGGGGGCGGCCGTGTGCTACCACCTCCTTCTAGTCTATAGTCCCCTTTATATTCTGTGCCATACTTTGCCCTCAAATTTAACCAACAAAATGTTAGTGCATGTTATAAATATTATATAATTGGAAACTATGTTCAAATACGAATCCAACTATATAATCTTAGGTGACATGCATTCGTATTTTATTAGTTAAATCATACTTATAAACCAGGACGAGGGTATAGTAGGTAACTAAATCGCAAATGTTTTTTTATTAACCGCATGTGTACGTGGCCTTTCGTCCTCCTCTCGCACGTCTTGTCACCCCGCTGTCGCAGACGGCTTACAGCGCAAGCTTGCGCACCATGCGGGGGCATTCTTTTGGCCAAACGGTGGCGACAATGAATTGTCGGTGAGCCCGTTCCCGCACAAGCTTCCTGCCCAACTTGGTGAAATCCCCCAAATTCCCAATGCTTACCGGCCTGCTATAAAAACCCTCACGGCCGGCGAGTCCTGCGTCGCATTTTCCCCTCCCTCCCTGTAGCTTATCTCGTTTGCTTCTCCCACAATCGCCAATGGCACTAGTCTGTCATTGTCGCTCAGCCACTCCGCCATCATCAGAGGACAACTCCAGCTGGGAGGCTACACCGCAGCGGCGGTGCAGTCGCCGGCGTAGTGTAGTGCGCGTGGCGTCCCTGTTGGGTGTGCGTGGAACACCCACCACATGCTCTGCCGCCACTGCCCATCGGCAGCTGTTGCCGGCCGCCGTTGCTACCACACCACCGTCAAAAGTCAGGGCCATCACCCGCTCCGCCGCCGCTGCCCGAAGGCGGGAGGTGGCCGTCGTGGCCGCCACCCCACTGCCGGCCACCGTGGCCATCACCCGCTCCGCCACCATGGCCCGAAGGCGGGAGGTGGTGGTCGTGGCCGCCACCCCATCGTCGGCCACCGTGGCCGCCAGCCCACCGTCGACCGCTGGGGTCATCACCCGCTCCGCCACCGCCGCCCGAAGGCGGGAGGCGGAGGTGGATGCCCGCACGTGCGTCAGCGACCTTGCACGCTACACCGAGTTCCTGCGGAAGGAGGAGGAGCGCCTCGTGAAGCATGCAAAGAGCCTTACCACCGCCGTGGCCGCGGCACACGCCGCCTCAAAGGCAAGGAATCAGGAGATCTACAAGGAGAACCACCGCTTTGAGAGGGGTCGTTTGGAGCAGCAGAGGGCGTTCGAGGTGAGCGTCACTGAAGCTGCAACAACGGCAGGCACCGTATTGCGGTTGCCCAGCTCGTCGGTAGGCTTCTCCTCCTCCTCCTCTTACTGAGCGCGCTCGACAGAGGAGAGCCAGCCGGAAGTAGTACAAAGCCCCTCCGCAGTAGTAGTAGTATTTAGGGGCTATTTTGCTCAGTTCAACTGACTATAGATGTGGTGGAACTGTACAATGTACTTCAAATTAGCTAGTATATAGTTGAACTAGCTATTTCAGTATGTGGTTGGCAACAATTGGGGAAAATTTTGGTCGGTTCAGCTGTCGAGTTGAACTGTTTGTATAAATTAAGAACGACTACTTAATCTATGAATGAAATCTATGCTTAATTACTGAATTTTAGTTGCAAAATTAGATACTGCTAGTGATTTTTAGCTTCATATTTTGACAAATCACAGTGTTACAAGGTTGACAAATGGCAATGTTACTCGATCAACAAATGTCAATCTTTCCAGTTTGACAAATGGCAACATACCCAATATGGCAGATGCAAATCTTACCAAATTGTTTGTAAGTGGTTGCACACGGGTCATCCAAAAGAACCGTTTGCGTTGAAGAGATGCACAAATCATGCTGTCACTTTGCATACGGTGTTCTATCTAAAACGTTTGCGATTAAGAGGCGCAAAAATCCTGCTCGACACATTTTCCCTTGGCTTCCTGGGGAAGCTCCCGGTTTGCATACGGGTGTTCTAACTAAAACGTTTGCGATGAGTGTTTTATATTTAAAAACCATTGACGTTTTTTTCAAAAGAAAATCGTTTGATAAGTCTGAACATTAAGAGAGAAAAAGCAAAGTCCACTCAAACCATATCTTTCATCCAATCATACTGCGAATTTATATTCATATGATCGAGATACAGTATTAAACCCAAGAAAAAAACTAATTCCGGCGGCGGCGGAGGCGGCGTGCCGCGCCATCGTTGTTAAAGTCTTCAATGCAACACAGAATGTTCTTCACTTGTAAATCAAACACCATGTCGTCACGGGATCGACGAGCGGGGCGCGGGAGGAAAGTAGCTGGCGGCGCTAAGAGGTAGCGTTCGACGGCAGCGTCCCATGCTGCCGAGGGGGGCGCGCGCACGAAGAGGAAGGCGGGTGGCCATGGAAGTCAAAGGGCTCGCTTCCCAGAGAGCCTGTGCAGCGTATAGTTTGCACGCTTCTCGGGGAGCCTACGCATTCGAGGACAGCTTGCACGCCTCTCGGTCAGCCTGCGCACCGGACTGCGCTCGCACGCCTCCTGTTTAGTCAAGGTCAAGCAGCTGTCCGCACGGCACCTTCTACAGCCATTAAAAATAAGACATGTGGCGTCACGTGAATGGTTAACAGAACGCACACGGTTTGAATTATACAAACGTTTGACATATTAAAGTGGCAGCTATTTTTTCAAAATGCCTTTGTTGGCTGTCATTATTCGAGTGCGCCTTCTCTCAAAATGGACACGAAAAATACCACAGCATATCGGGTGCCATTCCATGATAGCATGCCAAGTTTCATGAATTTCAGGCGCGTTTTGGATTTACTAGAATTTAAAAATAAAGTATCTCAATGTTTTGCCGGCAATCAACGATGCTCTGTTGTTGAAATTCATTCCCATTTATTGCATGGGACCTAAGCATGCACCCAAGGACACGGATTTGATTTTTCAACCAATTTATATGCACTGGAGCATGTGCATGTAGTTCAAATTTGAATTATGCACATAAATACATTGAAAACTCAGTTAATGCATAAAAATGTCCAAATGAACCCCGAAAAATCATAAAAAATTGACACAACACTCCCGTTGTTCTATGTTGACACGAGAAATTTTTTGAAAGCAATAAGAGGCAATAGATATCGTTTCGTCCCCAAAGGTGGGACGTTCCCTACCGAAACCATCATGCTTGTTGTGAGAAGCTCTGGTTTGTGAGAAGCATATACCCAAACCTGCCCCAAATGGGACAAAAAATATACCACGGCATGTTTTTGCCGCTCCATGATAGCATGCAAAGTTCATGAATTTCAGACGAGTTTTGGATTTACTAGAATTTAAAATCCAGGTATCTCAATGTTTTTCGGTAATCAACGTTGCCCTGGTGTTTGAAATTCATTACCATTTCTTGCATGGGACCTAAGCATGCACCCAAGGACACAGATTTGATTTTTCAACCAATTTATATGCACTGGAGCATGTGCATGTAGTTCAAATTTGAATTATGCACATAAATGCATTGAAAACTCAGTTAATGCATAAAAATGTACAAACGAACCCCGAAAAATCACAAAAATTGACACGACACTCCTATTGTTCTATGTTGACACGAGAAAAAAATTGAAAGCAATAAGAGGGAATGGATATCGTTTCGTCCCCAAAGGTGGGACATTCCCTACCAAAACCATCATGCTTGTTGTGAGAAGCTCTGGTTTGTGAGAAGCATTGTCACGCCCAAGATGCGACCCTATCCTAAAGGAACACGAAGGTCCCACCAAGGATAGAACCGCATCTTGAAGACGCTTTTGCAAGGTGGATATCATTACATCAACATTACATAATATTTGGGGATACATACAAGGCATACAAATGCCGCAAGAATACATCAATACATCATACATAAGATCAACATCCGACTACGGATGAAGCACAAACAGAAACTCAAACGACATCCACCCTGCTAGCCCAGGCTGCCGACCTGGAACCTATCCCCTGATCGAAGAAGAAGCAGAAGAAGAACTCCAAATCAAGTAACATCGCTCTTGCGTCATGATCATCGCACAACCTGTACCTGCAACTGGTGTTGTAGTAAACTGTGAGCCACGAGGACTCAGCAATCCCATTACCATGGGTATCAAGACTAGCAAAGCTTAATGGGAAAGGAATGGATAAGGTGGTGAGGTTGCAGCAGCGACTAAGCAAGTATGGTGGCTAACTTACGCAAATAAGAGCGAGATGAGAAGCAAAGGAACGGTCGTGAACTAGCCATGATCAAGAAGTGATCCTGAACTCCTACTTACGTCAAACATAACCCATAAACCGTGTTCACTTCCCGGACTCCGCCGAGAAGAGACCATCACGGCTACACACGCGGTTGATGCGTTTTAATTAAGGTCAAGTGTCAAGTTCTCTACAACCGGATATTAACAAATTCCCATCTGCCACATAACCGCGGGCACGGCTTTCGAAAGATAATACCCTGCAGGGGTGTCCCAACTTAGCCCATTATAAGCTCTCACGGTCAACGAAGGATATTCCTTCTTCCGGGAAGACCCGGTCAGTGTCGGAATCCCGGTTACAAGACATTTCGACAATGGTAAAACAAAACCAGCAAAGCCGCCCGAATGTGCCGACAAATCCCGATAGGAGCTGCACATATCTCGTTCTCGGGGCACACCGGATGAGCAGTCCGTACAACTAAAACCAGACCTCAAGTTTCCCCGAGGTGGCGCTGCAAAGGGCTCTAGTTTGGACCAACACTCGGAGGAGCACTGGCCCAGGGGGGTAAATAGAGATGACCCTCGAGAGTGTGACTCCCAAGGGAAAAGGCTAGGTGAGGCAAATGTAAAACCAAGGTTGGGCCTTGCTGGAAGAGTTTTATTCAAAGCGAACTGTCAAGGGGGTCCCATAAATCACCCAACCGCGTGAGGGACGCAAAATCAAGGAACATAACACCGGTATGACGGAAACTAGGGCAGCAAGAGTGGAACAAAACACCAGGCATAAGGCCGAGCCTTCCACCCTTTACCAAGTATATCGATGCATTAATAATATACGAGATATTGTGATATCCCAACATAAACATAATCCAACATGGAGCAATCTTCATCTTCACCTGCAACTAGCAACGCTATAAGAGGGGCTGAGCAAAGCGGTAACATAGCCAAACAACGGTTTGCTAGGAAGGGTGACAAAGGTTAGAGGTTCATGGCAATTTGGGAGGCTTGAAGAGCAAGTGATAGGTAGCACATCATAGCAATAGAACGAAGCAACTAGAATAGCAATGATAGTAATGAGATCCAAGGTGACGGTCATCTTGCCTGAAATCCCGCTAGGAAGAAGAACGAGTCCATGAAGAAGATGAAGCCACGAAGACGAACGAATCCTCACGATCGCAACGACACGGGAACTATCGAGAAGAAGCACACAACAAGGTAAACACACCACACATGAACAAGGAATGATGCTCAACCAAGAATGATGCATGACAAAGCTATATGAAGCTACTCATGAGAAGAGATGAAGCATATAAGAACAACACATCAAAGAAAGTTTAAATGAGGCCGGAAACAATACATAACAATTCCGGTAAGTCCTCATATGCAAATTTCAAAATTAGTACAGAACTGAACAAGCATTAAGTTGAAGTTGTTAAACAGCAAGTTAAAGAGCACCATGATGATCTACACGAAATTCTAGTCAAGTTACATATAAAGTTCATTAGATTCGGAGCTACGGCCTAGAAGATATGAGCAACACAAGATAAACATGGCATTGATGCAAAATGCATACAAACATCAAGCAAACACCTCAAACCAAGGATGCAACACGATAATATGGAACTACATACAATTCTAAGCAAGTTTCATATAGAGCATGCTCGAAACGGAGCAACGGTGCAACACATACACTCCAAAGAAGACATAGCAACAATCTGTCCAAAACAGCAACTAGGCAACTAGCAAGCATCAAAACAATATGCTACAGCAGCTCAACATGAAAAAAAGGCATGGCCTTGATGTACAGGTAAAGCACAACAAAAAATGAACACTGAGCTATCTCCAGAAATCACTAGAACATGCTTAAAAGGACATGGCAAGATTGCAAATAATAACAGATTCACAGACTTAGCAGAAATACTGGACATGGCAGAAATAACATCAGGTCACAATGTTTAGAGCTATCAAGCAACATGCTACGGGAACATATCATAGCAAAGAAAGGCATGGCATGAATGTACTAATGGCATATAACAAAAGTCCCTTACTGACCATAAGCCAAAAAGGCACAGAAGATATGATGGAAACCATGTAAATATAGCAAGTTTCGTTATCAGGTTTCAGACTTAGCAGAAAACAGAGCATGGCAGAAACAGACATTACGAGGGCATCTTGGTGAGCTTGATGCACTCATCACAAAGCAATGCATGACAAAACAAGCATACCTACAGAACGACGGCATGTTTATGAAGCTATCCATGGCAATAGCAAATACATAGCATGAAAGGATCAACTACAACAAGCTTGGAAAATTTGAATAACACGTAAACAATCTGCGAGGAACATTTTATAGCAAAAGTAGAGCAGGATTGAGTCATGCTATGCACTCCATAATTGCAAACAAGGGCACGGATGGAACAATTACAACAATATCTACAAAACATCCTTAATGAACATCTCCAAAATAAGAATGGATCTCTCTGTAGACACATAGATACAGAGCAACAAAATATCAGCAGTCCCAGACTTACTCAGCAATTACTAAGTCCCTGAAATCAGAAACATTACGAAGCCTAGTTTGCATACTTGTGCTAGTCACCACAGAGATCACAAAAATACATGGCATACACCTGTGTAAAGATGGCATGGCATACAACAAAACACATGTAGAGCTCATACTCATACGATGCACAAATTAAATGCAACAAAAATAACAAGTCGCCAAGTTCTGATAAGTAATAGCAGATAACAGCAACTAGCACTGTTGCAACGATGATTTGGGCATCAATATGGACTCAAATAAACATGGCACAATGGAACAAAATGAAGAGCATCACGAGACGAACATTTTGATATATTACACACACAAAACAGAGCGGTAAACATGGAGATACAGCATGATGAACAGAACAACATATGATGCAAAACTCAGGACAGTGAAATTTCGGGGTCAACCTTAGGGTTTCTCAGATCCGGACCTGGCGCGCGCGGACTTCGAGGTTCACCGGATCTTCGCCGGCGAACTTGCCGGAGATGGGGGGAGACGGCCGGAGACGGCGGATCCGGAGCGGGGAGGCGGCGTGGAGGTGGGACGGCGAGGGCGAAGCGCAGCGCCGGCGAGGAGGCGGCGGCCAGCGGCGACGACGAGGACCGGGCGACGGGGTAAGGTCAGCGACGAGCTTGGAGCTGCGCCGGCCAGCGAGGGGCCGCGACGGGAGTTGGCGGCGCACGGGATCACGGCGGCGAGGCACGGACGGGCGGCGAGCGACCGGGCCGGGAGGGCCGAGCGCGGGCCGCGGCAGGCCACGGGCGGCGGGGAGGAGCGAGAGGGTGGCGGGAATGATGTGGCAGCGTGTGGTTGGTCGGGGCGGCGGAGCGGACATGTCCGGCGCGGGCGGTGGACGTGTCCGGTGGCGCGAGGAGGAAGAAGCTAGGGTTCATCCGCGAAAATGGAAGGAGAGGGCCTATTTATAGATAGAGGGAGCTAGGAGAGTCCAAACGAGGTGCGGTTTTCGCCCACGCGATCGTGATCGAACGACCGAGAGCATGGCGGAGACTTAGAGGGGTTTTGGGCTATTTGGAGGGGGGTTTGCTGCAACACCCAAAAGGACTTTGCGGTTGCCCAGTTAACCGTTGGAGTACCAAACGACCTCCAAATGGAACGAAACTTGACCGGTGGTCTACCGGTGGTATACCAAGGCCACTTGGCAAGCCTCGGTCCATACCGAGAACGTTTAACACCCGCTCACGAAAAGAAACAAGAGGGGTGCGCCGGAGGAGATGGGAGTGCCGGATTGCAAAACGGACAACGGGGAAAATGCTCGGATGCATGAGACGAACACGTATGCAAATGCAATGCACATGATGACATGATATGGGATGCATGACATGAGCAAAAATGCAACACGCAAGCAGATGACATGACAACAACGACGAATAACTGGCAGACACCTGGCGCATCGAATCCGGGGCGTTACAAGCATATACCCAAACCTTCCCCAAATGGGACAAAAAGTTTACCATGACATGTTGATGCCGCTCCATGATAGCATGCCAAGTTTCATGAATTTCAGATGAGTTTTGGATTTACTAGAATTCAAGAACCAGGTATCTCAGTAGTTTGCCGGCAATCAACGATGCCCTGGTGTTTGAAATTCATTACCATTTCTTGCATGGGACTTCAGCATGCACCCAAGGACCTGATTTGATTTTTCAACCAATTCATATGCACTGGACCATGTGCATGTAGTTCAAATTTGAATTAAGCACATAAATGCATTGAAAACTCAGTTAATGCATAAAAATGTCCAAACGAACCCCGAAAAATCAAAAAAATTGAAACAACACTCCTGTTGTTCTATGTTGACACGAGAAAGTTTTTGAAAGCAATAAGAGGCAATGGATATCGTTTCGGCCCCAAAGGTGGGACGTTCCCTTCCGAAACCAGCATGCTTGTTGTGAGAAGCATATACCCAAACCTGCCCCAAATGGGACAAAAAATTTACCACGGCATGTTGATGCCGCTCCATGATAGCATGCCATGTTTCATGAATTTCAGACAAGTTTTGGATTTACTAGAATTTAAAACCAGGTATCTCAATGTTTACGGCCGAGTGACAGTGGCAGGGTGCTTGACATTCATTCCCATTTCTTGCATGGGACCTAAGCATGCA
Organism: Triticum aestivum; assembly: GCF_018294505.1. Classification (NCBI taxonomy): domain Eukaryota; kingdom Viridiplantae; phylum Streptophyta; class Magnoliopsida; order Poales; family Poaceae; genus Triticum; species Triticum aestivum. The sequence continues at coordinate 121,581,555 of NC_057802.1, read as the reverse complement.
ACCAATAACACATATTTGAATTTTCAACCAATTTATATGCATTAGAGCATGTGCATGTAGTTCAAATTTCAATTATGCACATGAATGCATTGAAAACTCAGTTAATGCATAAAAATGTCCAAACGAACCCCGAAAAATCACAAAAATTGACACAACAGTCCTGTTGTTCTATGTTGACACGAGAAATTTTTTGAAAGCAATAAGAGGCAATGGATATCGTTTCGTCCCAAAATGTGTGACGTTCCCTATCGAAACCATCATGCTTGTTGTGAGAAGCTCTGTTTTGTGAGAAGCATATACCCAAACCTGCCCCAAATGGGACTAAAAATTTACCACGACATGTTGATGCCGCTCCGTGATAGCATGCCAAGTTTCATGAATTCCAAACGAGTTTTGGAATAGAATTTAAAAACCAGGTATCTCAATGTTTGTGGCTGAGTGACGGCGGCAGGGTGTTTGACATTCATTCCCATTTCTTGCATGGGACCTAAGCATGCAACCAAAGACACAGATTTGAATTTTCAACCAATTTATATGCATTAGAGCATGTGCACGTAGTTCAAATTTGAATTATGCACATAAATGCATTGAAAACTCAATTAATGCATAAAAATGTCCAAACGAACCCTGATAAATCCCAAAAATTGACACAACACTCATGTTGTTCTATGTTGACACTAGGAAAAAATTGAAATCGAGAAGAGGCAATGGATATCGTTTCGTCCAGAAAGGTGAAACGTTCCCTACCGAAACCATCAGGCTTGTTGTGAGAAGCTCTGATTTGTGAGAAGCATATCCCCAAACCTGCCCCAAATGGGACAAAAAATTTACCATGACATGTTGAGGCCGCTCCATGACAGCATGCCAAGTTTCATGAATTTCAGACGAGCTTTGGATTTACTAGAATCTAAAAACCAGGTATCTCAACGTTTGCGGCCGAGTGACGCTCGCAGGGTGTTTGACATTCATTCCCATTTCTTGCATGGGACCTAAGCAGGCAACCAAGGACACAGATTTGAATTTTCTACTAATTTATATGCATTAGAGCATGTGCCTGTAGTTCAGATATGAATTATGCACATGAATGCATAGAAAACTCAGTTAATGTATAAAAATGTCCATGCAAACCCCGAAAAATCCCAAAAATTGACACAACACTCTTGTTGTTCTATGTTGACACTAGAAAAATTTGAAATCGAGAAGAGGCAACGGATATCGTTTCGTCCAGAAAGGTGAAACGTTCCCTACCCAAACCATCACACTTGTTGTGAGAAGCTGTGGTTTATGAGAAGCTTATACCCAAACCTGCCCCAAATGGGACAAATTTTTTACCATGGCATGTTGATGCTGCTCCATGATAGCATGCCAAGTTTCATGAATTTCGGACGAATTTTGGATTTACTAGAATTACAAAAGCAAGTACATCGACATTTGCCGGAGAGCCACGGTGCCGTGGTGTTCGAATTTCATCCCCATTTCTTGCATGGGACATTAGCATAAACCCATGGACACATATATGATTTTACAACCCATGTTGGTGCACCAGAGCATGTGCATGTAGTTTAATTTTGAATTGTGCACCTGAAATGGCTAGAAAACCAGTTTATTGTATAAAATGTTCAAACGAAACCTGAATAATTCCAATTCTTTTACGACACAAATATAGTTGCATGTTCACTGCAGATAAAAGGTCTAGCAATTCAAACACCATCCATTGCCGCTGTGACCCCATTATGTAATTCAAATCAAGATGAAAAATCAAGTAGATCACACACAGTTTATTATCACCAACCGTGTGAGATGCAGCACAAAATATCCTGGAGCACCGTCGGTGTATAGTATGCCTATGGCTTACGCGAGAAGGTGCGTAGGCTTCAGTCCATAGCCGGCGTCTCAAGCACACTAGCTCGCTCCCCAAATATCATTTCATTGTTCAATCATCGAAGGTGAAAGATGGGCACGTGGACCCGCTCGTGAGGGCAACTTTGGTGGCCCACTCCAGCGAGAGCGTGGCCGCAGCCGCCATGGGCGTGCTAACAAGGTGCATGAGCACGACCGCAATCTGCGACCGGGCGGCCAAGGCAGCCCATATAGCCGCTGTTGCTTCTCAGGTGGCGGCCGCAACATCTACCTTGGGGAGAGCAACTGGCGAGAGCGGCACAACAGCTGTCCGTTCTGCAGCGGCGGCCTTAGCCTTGATGGAGGCCGCCCACGACCATGTCGAGGCCGCCCACGCCCAACTATTGGGGGTCACCGTACAAATCGAACGAAGCTTCTCCGACAACGGTCGGTAACCCACGGCCGAAGAGTTGGCAATCGCCGAGAGCGTTCGAGCAGCCGTCCGTTCCTCCGCCGCATACCTTGCAACGACGGAGCCCGTCCAAGCCCAGATCACAGCCGCCCACGCCCAGCTCATGGCGGTCTTTTCCGAAGAGATGGCAAACGCGGATGGCGAGATGCTTGTCGAGTATGGTGCGATGGATGCCATGGAGCCCCTTCCCCAGGAGACCGTCGGGCGCGAGCTTGATATGGAGGCGGTGGCGGAGACCGATGAGCACTAGCCGTAGTACTATTACTCTTTGTTTTGTTTAATTAAGAGAGCTAGTCTTTAATTTGTTAGAGTAATGTTTAGGTCAGCTAGCTCTGTTTAATTGCTGAACTTGCTCGATTAAGAGGTGTGGGTGTGCTGTAGTCTCCTTTGTGTACCCAAATTATGCAATGACATGGATGACCATTGTAACCATGAAAATTCGAAACAAAATTTTTGACGTTCAAACTCATCACACACGGGTTAAGATATCTGAATCGTTTGTGATGTTCACATATCGTACACAGTTCTGAATAAGGGACCGTGTCTGATGACACTTTGCGTGCCAGTTTTTTTATGAGCGATTCCAAATTTTTGGCTTCCGCGGAAATATCTACCTCCCCGCCCCCTCCCCCCTTACCAAAAGCCACATTTCCCCTGTTTTCGCCTTCCTTTCCAAGTTGAAACCTTCACTCCTTGCTTGCAGCGCCGCCTCCTCGTCGGCGACCCTCCTTCACGCTGCTCGGCCTCGTCTTGCCAGGTAGGTAATCCACACCCGACCCCCATCCTCCTCCTCCTTCCACATCCCACATGCCCCGACCGCCGGTGCGAGCGCGACACCTTCCACCCAAATCACCGACTCCTCCACCAAATAAGCGCCGCCCTAAGCCATGGTGCACACAATATAGCCAGGATCTCAAGGAGCATTTGGCAGCTGAGAAGCAAATCGCGACCGCACGCGCGGATGAGGTCGCGATGGCTGCCATTCGTGCCGACCCCCAGATCTTGGAGGAGCACCTTGCCATTTGCTAGCTACGCCAGTTAAGCATGCCTGGTTTACCCGTTGCGTGTGCTGCTCCTGCCTTTCCTTCACAAATTCTAGTGAATTGTGCTATCTAATTTTACCATTCAATATGTTGCTCTAGTGTATATGTTCTATATGTCGTGTGGTGTGGTGCTCACTTATTAATTGTTTTGTTAATTAGTTGTCGTCTTCAGTTAACTGTTTGGTTCAATTCTGTAAATGTGATGTTCAATTCTTCAGGCTGCAATTTTGTATTGTCTTCCATGTGAGAAATAAATCGAATTTATCTTTACAAAATATATGAGAAACGAATACAATTGCTATATTTCCAAGTTGTCAAGCATGCTTGGTTTGGTTATACATTGTGCAATGTGGTGCTCAGTTAACGTTTGGTTCATTTGTGTCGTGGTGTTTAGTTAACTGTTTGGTTCAATTCTGCAATACGATGTTCAATAGTTGTGGGTGCATTCTGTTATTGTATACCATGTGAGGAATAAATTGAATTTGGCTGTAGTAAATACATGAGAAACAAATACAATTTCTATATTTCCAAGTTGTTAAGCATGCTTGGTTTGGTTAATTTTCTGATCTTCTATTAGGAGTATGTTATATTGTGCAATGTGGTGCTCAGTTAATGTTTGGTTCATTGTTGTGGTGTTTAGTTAACTGCTTGGTTCAATTCTGCAATGCGATGTCCAATTGTCGTGGGTAGAATTTTGTATTGTTGTGCATGTGAGGAATAAATCAAATTTGGCTGAACTTAATACATGAGAAACATATACAAGTGCTATATTTCCTAGTTCTTAATCATGCTTGGTTTGGATAAATGGGTTTTCCATGTGGCTTGAATTAATCTGATGAATCTGCAATGTGCTTATTTTTCATCAACATATTTTACTGATAGCATGCAAACCCTTACTTAACCTGATGACTAACTACCTTATATGTGTTGCAGGGAAACAATGGGAAGCACTGAGGTTTACAATCGAGGTTAGCACGTGCATGGCCCGTTGTCTAATAGCACATTATTGTGCAATTGCAGGAACCATTCTAATATTTAGGTTTTTAACAATTTGGTCTTGCACATGTAGGTCCTGCTGTCAGAGGTTTTGACCCACTGTTAGACCCTTTTTGCATATGGGGAAATGAGTTGTCCATGAATATCAATCAAATCAAGAAACTTAGAAAGATTGTTAGGATAAGAAATTAGCGACAAAAACAACAAGATCTTTGTCTGCACAATGAAGAAGACATCAGTTCACTACAAGATGGTACTAAATATTATACCTTGCCTTTTTTTATTCCTTTGCCCCATTTCCAATATAGAGAAGATATTTATGCGCATCCTTGTTTTCATGCCTTTCCAAAGCAGTTCACTGATGATTACCTCTCAAACCACCTCTATGGTCAGGAGGCAAGGAAGATTTTCATACAACACCCACGGTTCAATATTGAAGTGTTCCTGAAGAGGACGAAGGACGGACGGTCAATCAACCACAGGCACTGGCCTAAAGTTGCAAAGACCTTCAACATGAATGAAGGCTCAATATTTGCCTTCCGCTTCAGCAGTTTTCCAGATGAGATGCATCTGTCTATATACCGTCTATGATGATAATTTCGAAAGGTTCTACATGTTGCATGTGAAACTTGGTGCTGGTGCAGTTGTGTAATGGGGTAGCTGAGTGCTGAAGCTATATCATGTTAGCTATATCATGTTGTATTCTGATGTATTTCAATTATGATATTCTGCTTCCTTAATATGGAAATGAAATATATTATCTGCTTAATATGAATGTCAATTATATTAATAAATAGATTATTAATAATAGGGCAATTAGCCTGCTAATGGCGAATTAGCCTGCTAAATGGATTTTGCTATTGCAAACAGTTATTGAAAATATACCGTGGGCAATTACCTCAGGCAACGCACACAGTTTCTAGGAATAAACCGTGTTGGATCAATGAACAATCACACACGACTTTCTCTTGAAAACTGTTTGCGTTAGGCCACCTTGCGCAAATGTTTACCACACAAAAACTGTGTGTGATGGACAGCCTTTGCCACATAGTTTCTTATACGGACCGTGTGTGATGCATTCAATAACGCAAATGATAAAATTGTCAATATCGTGTGCAATGGCAACGCTATCACAAACCATTTAAAGGAAAGAATTGTGTGGGATGTACATACGAATGAAAACGTTTAGCGGGGACTGACTGTGTGGGATGTACTTGCGACCGAAAACAATTTCGCCTGTATAATTGTATTTTTAGCTCTACTGTACATATTTCCGTATTTGAGCGCTCGCCAGTCGCACACGACCTCATTTTGCCGAGCGTGTGTGCCAAGAGGGCATATCCCCGATGGTTTCTGGGTCGTGTGGGAAGGAACCCCCTATCGCCATCACTCACTAGGCAACGGTTCCAAATGCCGTCGCGGAAAGGGGTTAAAAACTGTTTGTATAGCACCGACGCGTACTAGTGCTTGGAGCTGTTGCTGTTTCTTTTTCAGGCTCCTTGCAGTGGCAATTAGCTGTCGGTTGAAGCGTTCTTGTTCGAGGGGTTCCTCTGGCATGATGAAATCTTTGTTGCTGAGGCTGACATCCTCCTCAGAGGCAGGCAAATAATTACTGTCTGCCGAATCCTCATGATCGGCGTGTTCGGGGTTGTATTGGCCTTGTTCCCTTTCATCCTGCTCGAATGCAGGCTCAACGGGTTGGTCGGCGTCTTCGGCATTTTCCGGAGTGTCATTGTCCTCGGTGCCGGTGTTGCTTTCCTTCTGCCGACGCTATCGTGAGCGGCGCCGCTGACGCCGCCGACGCTATCTTGACTGCCATCGTCGTCCTTCTTCGCGGGCGTATCCACCATGTATACGTCGTAAGTAGAAGTGGCCATCCAACGCCCAGTGATGGGTGGGTATTGGCCTAGTTCGGCTCCGGCATCGTCATCCATACCGTCGATGTCTTTGGAGGCGTAATCTAGCATGTCGGTTAGGTCCTCAAGAGTGGCTATTAAGTGGGTGGTGGGTGGGACGTAAAATTCCCCACTCTCAGCCCTCAGTTCTGGCCGAGCGTAGTTCGGAAGTGGCACTTCCGTGATGGCAAGATATCACATTAGGTCCAGAGCCTCATTTAGAAGCGAAAGTTGGACAGGTGATTTCGAGAGTTCGGAGTAGACATCCAGAGGTGAGTCCGGTTTCCCGATGGCAGGAAGAGTCATGTTTGTCTCCGGGGCCACTTATAACGTGGTCACCTCAGAGTCTCCGACAGGAAGCTCCGTAATGGGAGAAAGTCTAGCGGGGTTTATCCTCCCATCTTCGGACAGAGTGGTCTGCTCTGGGTCTAAGGCCAGGGCAGGTATGAGAGTTGATCCTTGAACGGAATCTGATGGTGGATCTGACGGGCTTCCTTCATGTAGATGAGGAGTGGCAGCCGAGGCCGAGAACCCTTCGAAGATCAAGTCTCCTCGGATATCAGCGATGTAATTCAAGCTTCCAAACCTGATCTGATGACCAGGGGCGTAGTTGTCGATCTGCTCGAGGTGGCCAGTTGTATTGGCACGCAGAGCGAAGCCGCCAAACACAACGAGTTGACCAGGGGGAAAAGTCTCCCCGAAAACAGCATCGTTGCCGATGACAAGCTGATCCATTGATCCTTCTGTTGACGACACAGTGGAACTCTCAATGAAAGCACCAATGTCGGTGTCAAAACCGAGAGATCTCCGGTAGGGGTCCCGAACCATGCGTCTGAGGATCGAGGGTAATAAGGGATAAGTGGGACACAATGTTTAACCAGGTTCGGGCCCTCTTAATGGAGGTAAAACCCTATGTCCTACTTGATTGTATTCGATGAGTATGGGGGTTACAAGAGTTGATCTACCTCGAGATCGTAGTGGCTAAACCCTAGCTGTCTAGCCTATGAGAATTCTGATAGCCTCTACAGACTAAACCCTCCGGTTTATATACACACCGGAGGGGCCTAGGGTTGTAAAGAGTCGGTTGGTGGGGGGAGGAAATAACATATCCGAACACCAATCTTGCCATCCACGCATATGGGAGTCCTACCTGGACACGGGGGTAAAGTCTTCTGCTTGTATCTTCACGGCCCATCAGTCCGACCCGTATCAAAAGGTCTGGACACCCGAGGACCCCCTAATCCAGGACTCCCTCAGGCACGCCCTGTGAGCTCGTGGCTCTCCCGTAAGTCTTCTGGCCTCCTTTCGAACCTTCTAGAGTCCTGTCTGGTCCAGAAAAAATCACCGTAAAGTTTCATCATGTTTAGACTTCGTTTGATACTGGTTTTCTGAAAATCCAAAAATAAGCAAAAAACAGGAATTGGCATTGGGCACTGGGTTAATAGGTTAGTCCCAAAAAATAATATAACTTTAATAAAAATGCATATAAAGCATCTAAGATTGATAATATAATAGCATGAAACAATTAAAAATAGATACGTTGCAGACGTATTAATGCACTATGGCATGAATTGGTTCTTTGGCAAAATGTTTGTGGCTAAAAATTGGTGGGGGTTATTTAATTCAGTTTAGAGAACATTCATGAATTATAACACTTGGTTGATCAGCTGTATATTTTTTGTTTCGCAGGAACGCACATACATTTAGCTAGGATCTTGGATCAAAGGGGAAACCAGGTTCGGTATGTTTTTTCTTTCTATTCTTTGGACAATATAACATGTTTTTGAACTTCATAGACCCTTAGATAATTTTTTCTGTCACAAGCTTGTGGACATTGCTACCTATTTATTGTAGTTTTTGGTACCGTGCATATGTTCTCTTTGCTACACAAATAAATAGGCTAATTCCCATAGTGGCTTGCAGACAATCAGTTGTGCCATCTAATAGAATGTATGGATAATTGTATATAATTATTTTAATATGATATGACACCCATCTGACCAGTGTTGGCTTTAAAGTAGGCTAACTATGATTTACTATGTTCAATGCATTTCTTCTGGTAAGCTCTACAATTCAATGCTGTGAAGGTTGAGCTAGCCACATTTTGTTGAAAGTGTAATTTGGGCAAGAATAGAACAACATCCTCAAGGGGTTATACATCGATTGATTGCATTGGTCTTTACCACAATATTCACATCTTCATTTGTGGGAGGAGTAAGCGGAGGCGGTTCAAGGATGAAGAAGCAATATTGAGCTAGGGAGAATCGAACAAGAGTTTACACAACTAGAAGACACGATCATGCACTATGTTGTCATGTCGTGATGAAGGAAAAGAGCCCATAGTAGTGCTTGGACAAAAAGTTTCAGGGATGGAGTATGTATGTCATATGCGGAAATCTTGGTAAAGGTAAGTCTTTCACTTGCTCAGCATGTTCTTTTTGTCTGCATTATTTTTCTAATGTACATTTCAAAAAATGGCTATTGTGAAGTTGTAGCTCTCCTATTAAATAATTCAAGTTTCATGGTAGTTTGCAAATTCTACTATTAGGATCAATCCAAAATAAAATGGTGTCTTGCTTTACCCAAATCCTGGTGCGGTCTTTTTTCCCCGATAAACCATGGTGTGGTCTTCAATGTAGATTACCAGTTGACTTCCTGAATCAACTTGTTTTGTTGTAAATTACCTTACCTTTTTCATTCTCATTTCTAAGTTGCTGCATATGTCTAAAGATCCTATGGGAAAGTAATAATCTGATGGAAAAGGAACCCACAAATTATGTGCTTAGTGCTTGTAGGGTAACATGGATTTAAGACAATAGTGTATATCATTTCTTCCTGGTTAAAATTGAACATGCCTTCACCATTCCTAATAAGTTTTGTTACTTAGAAACCAATTTTGTTTGTTTGCTCGAGTGAATCTGTCTAATGTATACACAAATATAGGTTATGTGTTTGAAATATGAAGTATGTGATTGTTTGTGTGGTCAAGGTGGGTACACGGGGTCACGAGCCGGGTGCACCATTGATACTGATAATAAGTTTGGATGAGAGAAACAGAGATAGTGGATAGAGGAAGAAGAATAAGAAAAGAGTTTTAATGGTAAAGAAATAATGATACCGACTCATGTGCATAAGAATTATGTTCCATAAAAATGATGTTGAACAACTAAATTTATGCCTTAGATGCAACGCACGGACAATTTTCAAGTTATATATAGGTGAACACTCAACACATCAAGCCAATGACTAAATATTAAAATATGAAGAGCACTGAACAGATCAAGTCGGTGACTAAATCTTAAATATGAATAAGAAACTAGAGTTCCGAAATATTTGCGCTCCTCATCTCCCAGGCTTTCAGCGATGTGATATGGATGTGAGACTCCACGTTGTTGAAGACAAACTGGTCTGCCTTTTGGCCTTCTGCCTGTGTTGGGTAGACCCTAGACAATATGTAGGTTATGTCGTTTGCGGCATAACTTTCTATCACATAATGGTCGATCTACGAGCATTGTATCACATCTATATTTCACGTTGGAATCACAACAATTTCATTGGTAAACAGAGCCTGTGAATGGAAACACATGCATGCATACTAATGTCCGAAGTGCTTGGATGTTTGAGGGAGCAAAACACTAGATTTTCTTCAATCTAAGGGCCATACATGTTTTCCCTTCACAATTTTGGTTAAAGTTGGGGGGAGCGCCCCCCATCAAACCAATATATAGGTGAACAGTCAACACATGAAGTTGGGGGGCAGCGCACGGACAATTTCCTAGTTATATATAGGTGAATACTCAACACATCAAGCCAATGACTAAATATTAAAATATGAATACCATTGAATAGATCAAGTCGATGACTAAATCTTAAATATTCGTAAGAGCCTAAAATACGGAAATATTCACACTCCTCATCTTCCAGGCTCTCAGAGATATGATCTGGATGTCAGACTCCCCGTTGTTCAAGACAAACAGGTGTGCCTTTTGGCCTTCTGCCTGTGTTGGGTAGACCTATACAATATGTAGGTTCTGCCATTTGCGCCAAAACTTTCTATGACAGAATGGCCGATTTGCGAGCATTGTGTCACATCTAAATTTATTGTAGCAATCACAACAATTTCACTGATAAACAAAGCATGTGAATGGAAACACATGCGTAAATACCAATGTCCGAAGTGCTTGGATGGTGAGGGAGCAAAATAGTAGATTTACATCAATCTAAGGACCATATTATGTTTTTCCTTCACAGTTTTAGTTAAAGTTGGGGGGCAGCGCCCCCCCTATCCCAAACACATCAAGCTAATATATATGTGAACACTCAACACATCAAGTTGGGGGCTGCGCACGGACAATTTCCTAGATATATATGATGTGCCACCGCTCATGCTCTCGGAGGAGATCGGATGGAAGCTTGGACACTACAAAAAAATACACTTCCGTGATGATACGTGTTTGTCACAGTAGGTCACCTTTTCTATCATGCATGTACATCCATGACAAATTGATGATAGAATCAAGATAGTCATACCTGTGCTGTCGTAGAAGTGTTCCATGACATTACCAAAATTATCATCACGGAAGCGTCCACTTCCATGACGATAAATCGCGCGTCACAGAAGTTCTTTCGTCAACCGACATGTGGCATCCCCCGTAACGGAATGCCGTTAAGCTATCGGGTCCGGTTTTGGATATGATAACCCGTTAACAGCCCCGACCAATGGGGATTTTCCACGTGTAAAATCATCATTGGCTAGAGGAAACACGTGTCGTCTCAACGTTGGGACAGATGTCATCCACTCATTGGACCCAAAGCGCCTATGATACGTCGACACGTGGTATGGCCCAACAGAGGCCCATTCCTGTGAAAAGGCCGGCCCGTTTGACTTGGTCAAAAGGTGGCGGGCCGGCCCATGGCAAGCCTGTGAACGGCATGTTCGCATATAGCCCATTTACAGCCCGCTAACCCAGGGCCCGTTTACGCCCTATCCGAATTAGGCCCAGTAGCGTCATCTGGGCCGTCCAATATAATTCCAGCCCGTTTTAACTTCCGTCCCATGTATGGCCCATGACGTCTTTCGGCCCGTATGAGGCCCTTATTACTCTCGGCCCATTAACGGCCCGTGGTAAAACTGGCCCGTAATGAATAGTGTATCACTTTATACCCATTAACAGCACGTGGTGAAACTGGGCCGTAATGAAGAGTGTATCACTTTATACCCATTAACGGCCCATTATTCCGTTGGGCTGTTTCCATCCCATGTTATCTTTCGGCCTTCTCGGGGCCCATTTATTCTTGGGCTCATTTCCACATTCGTTTACTTACGGCCCGTTACTGTCATTTTCTGCTTGTGGGCCAAATTCAGCCCGTGGTTACAGTCGGCCCGTTTGTGGCCCGATAATACGTTGGGCCGTTTTCATGTCAAAAAACCCGTTGGGCTGTTTTCATAGAGTTATCAAATACAGCCTATTAACGGCCCGTTATTGTCCACGAATAGTACGGCCCATAATTTGCGAAATGATGATATGCCCCGTAGAAGGCCCATGGATCCTATGGCCCGTAAAAGGCCCATGAATCGTACGGCCCGTAGAAGGCCCATGGATCCTACGGCCCGTATAGAAGGCCAATGGATCCTATGGCCCGTAGAAGGCCCATGGATCATACGGCCCGCAGGAGGCCCATGGTTACAACAGTCCGTGTGTTGCCATGATTATTCTGGCCTAGTTTCCAAAGATAGGTTATTATGGCCACTAGAAAAATACAGAAAAAGAACTGTAGTGACTACAAGCAAATAACTAAACAAGACAATAAGGAAATAAATAAGCAAGCAATTAACGCTAGCCTATTACCTCTGTTACACATATTACATCCACTGGGCATCAAAGTTCGCCACCAGTGCAAATATAGGGAACAAAGCAGCATATTACATACACTGGCCGTCAAAATTGGCCACCAGTGCAAATAAACACGGCAGCGAAACAAGAGCATAACTGAAACAACTTCAGAAGAGCTCAAGAAACGTGGTATCCACCATGCTAGCAATAAGCTTAGCAAGCTTATTAGCTTTGTCCTGTTTGGCGCTAAAATCCTCCAACGCTTGCTGTTGCACCAGAAAGTATGCATCTGAATGCTCCAGGGACTTCCGCAGTCCTTCGGTTTCTTGTCGCAGCACAGCTGATCGATGTCTTTCAGCTTGTAGTTGAGACTCAAGAAACCGAACTGATTCAGACAGTGAGTTTGAATAGCTTGTGCAAGCGGTAGTGGCCAGTAACTCCAACACTAAACCAAGACAGGACTTAGGGGTTGTCTCACTGTCTTCGAGATAGTCTTCCTTAGCTGTTTTATCAGCTTTGTTGGAGACCAACAAAGATGTGTCACTATCCTGAACCTTATCTGCATTACTTCCTTTACCATTGCTTAATAAGGCACTCTTCCCCAATATTCTGTCAGCATTCTAAAAGAAGAAAAAAGAAGACACATAACAGTTTAGCATGTACTAGTATATGAAACTCATTTCGGTGAACCAGTTCATTAGCAGAACTACCAAGTCTTTTATTGCCAAGTACTAGTACATAATAAAAGCATCAACAAACATATATCTATGTCCTATGGTCACTGCATTGTCTTGCCAAATCAAAATAGAGACACGGTTCAAATCAAATCAGTTCAAGACAACGCAGCAGTGAAAGAATACAAAGCATGGGAAACTACACGACACAACAAGATTTCAGATGGGTACCACGGGTCTACATGTACAACAACACTATTTGCTTTGTTGTGATGCTAGTAATGTGCATGATATGAGAAGTCAACTGTATACACAATTGAAATTGAAATCAACAGAGCTATTGATAAGAGCAAGCCTGTTAAAGAAACATGCGTGAACATACCTGCTGTGCCATTGGAGTTTCGATTGGATCCTTCAATTTAAAAATAAGTTTGTATGAGTAAATACAGTGATACAAGAGCAAAGCAGTATGCACGATAGAAATCATAGTTAAAAAAGGCACGCCTAAGCGAGCGCTTAAGCGCGCCTAGGCTCTAGGCGTTGGTGAAACGCATTGCGCATAACTATGCTTAATCTATGCATAACTGCGCATAAGCATGCGCTTTGGTCAGTAAAGCTCAAGGCGGTGGCAAAACGCACAATTAACGCCTAGCGCTTTTTGGAACTATGATAGCAATGGAATCTTAAATTAGAACAGTTGTTCTTCAGGTTTAGGCACTTGTTCTACATGAACAGAGTACAGTAAGACGCAAGAATATAGTACTTAAAAATAGAAAATGAGCTCATAGACCTTACCACATTCTTGGTTCGGGACCAGTACAGAACAAGGCGTTCCCAGTCATCGTCCAGTAAATGTGTCTCAGGAGAACGTAAGGGAATTTGATGAGTTTCTTTGCCGGTGAAGTACGTTTTCTTCAGGTAATTCTGATACTGCCACCAGGCATTCTTGAAGATAGCAGAGGTATTAGCACAGGTTACCTCATCCTGAGTTTCCAAATCGGTCCTTCTCTATAGAGAAAAATGGGAAAATTTGCTATATTATAACCATCATGGAGGTAGGATGTATGGGACAAAGCAAAGTAATTGCCATGAATAACATTACTGACACATAACTCCTGGACAAACACCTGCAACTGGCATTTTCCTTCATCTTCAGTATAATATTTCCAAGATGGGAAGATACGCACATACGATTTAACAACATCAAATGCGATAGATGCTAAAGTACGACTAGCTGGTGGTGCTTCCTCCACAGGCATAGGCATACTAACTGGTGGAGTTGGGGTTCGTCGTGGTAGTACTGGCCCTTTGGGCACTGGAGCTGCCTTACTAACTGCTCTTGTTTGGGAGATCTGTGGTGGAGATGGTGTTGTCTCAATAGGAACTGGGTTACTATCTGCTGGGGTTGGGGTTAGATTGGGTGAAGCTGGTTCTCTGTCCATCGCAGTAGGGGTACAATCTGCGAGAGTTTGGGTTATGTGTGGTAGGGCTGGTTCTCGTGCATGTACAACCGGGGTGCTATCTCCACCAAGAGGTAGCACTGTTTTATTTGAAGACCGTGTTTTTAGTCCGTTAGATGCTGGCATCACCCGCTCCAATTCAAATGGCTGATAAACAGGAAACATAGTTGAATGTACATACATTGTATGAGAGATAGATGCAATAGATAGTGTGGAAAAAAGAGGACATGAAATAGTTGACATGTATATTGTTTAACTAAAACGGATAGCATGACATAATTTCACATATATGATGTCTATCTAAACTGGATAGCATAGCATAACATAATTCAAAGATATGATGAATAACTAAAACGCCATGCCAAGTTAGAGCATACACCTCGGTGGGGGAATAGGACTGGTCATCTGTCTCTGAATCCATCTCTGAGGAGCTATCGGGACCCAACAAGAGATCTGCTTCGACAGGTAGCACTGTCTGCTCTGAAGGCCTTGTTTTCACTCCAGATTTTTCAATCTCCCACCCAAATGGCTGATTCACAGGAAGAGTAGTTTAATGTACAAACATTGTCGACAAATGGAAATGTAATGAAGAAAAGGATGGGCAAGATATCATTCAAATATATGATGCCTGGTTAAACAGGATGGCATTGCACATTTCACATATATTATGGCTGGCAAAAAGACATGAGACTGCATAATTCCCATATATGATATAGAAACTAAACAAGTGGCGACAGAACATGTCTAAACTAAGAAGATGACATATATGATGTCAAAAGTAGGCACTGCAAGGCAACATATGCATGATATGACTAACATCATCATGCCAAGGTAGAGCAAACACCTTGGGGGGTAAATAGTGTTGGAAATATGCCCTAGAGGCAATAATAAAATGGTTATTATTATATTTCCTTGTTCATGATAATTGTCTATTGTTCATGCTATAATTGTGTTATCCGGAAATCGTAATACGTGTGTGAATACATAGACCACAACATGTCCCTAGTGAGCCTCTAGTTGACTAGCTCGTTGGTCAACAGATAGTCATGGTTTCCTGACTATGGACATGGGATGTCATAGATAACGGGATCACACCATTAGGAGAATGATGTGACGGACAAGACCCAATCCTAAGCATAGCACAAGATCGTGTAGTTCGTTTGCTAGAGCTTTTCCAAATGTCAAGTATCATTTCCTTAGACCATGAGATTGTGCAACTCCCGGATACCATAGGAGTGCTTTGGGTGTGCCAAACGTCACAATGTAACTGGGTGGCTATAAAGGTGCACTACAGGTATCTCCGAAATTGTCTGTTGGGTTGGCACGAATCGAGACTGGGATTTGTCACTCCGTATGACGGAGAGGTATCTCTGGGCCCACTCGGTAATGCATCATCATAATGAGCTCAATGTGACCAAGTGTTTGGTCACGGGATCATGCATTACGGTACGAGTAAAGTGACTTGCCGGTAACGAGATTGAACAAGGTATTGGGATACCGATGATCGAATCTCGGGCAAGTAACGTACCGATTGACAAAGGGAATTGTATACGGGATTGATTGAATCCTCGACATCGTGGTCCATCCGATGAGATCATCGTGGAACATGTGGGAGCCAACATGGGTATCCAAATCCCGCTGTTGGTTATTGACCGGAGAGTCGTCTCGGTCATGTCTGCATGTCTCCCGAACCCGTAGGGTCTACACACTTAAGGTTCGGTGACGCTAGAGTTGTAGAGATATTAGTATGCGGTTAACCGAAAGTTGTTCGGAGTCCCGGATGAGATCCCGGACGTCATGAGGAGTTCCGGAATAGTCCGGAGGTAAAGATTTATATATGGGAAGTCCTATTTTGGCCACCGGAAAATGTTAGTTATTTTTCGGTATTG
Source organism: Triticum aestivum (assembly GCF_018294505.1). Taxonomy (NCBI): domain Eukaryota; kingdom Viridiplantae; phylum Streptophyta; class Magnoliopsida; order Poales; family Poaceae; genus Triticum; species Triticum aestivum. The sequence goes on along the minus strand of NC_057802.1, from coordinate 121,565,453 downwards.
TACCGGGAAGGTTCTAGAAGGTTCCGAAGTGGGGCCCACCTTCATGGGGGGACCCACAGGAACGTGGGTAGTGGAGGCAAGGCCCCACACCCCTGGTCAAGGCGCACCAAGATCCCACCTTAGAAGGAATAAGATCATATCCCGAAGGGATAAGATCAAGATCCCTATAAAAGGGGGGATAACAATCGGTGGGGAAGGGAAATGATGGGATTTCTTTTCCCCACCTTTGCCAACGCCCCAATGGACTTGGAGGGAAAGAAACCAGCCCCCTCCACCCCTATATATAGTGGGGAGGCGCATGGGAGCAGCACCCCAAGCCCCTGGCGCCTCCCTCTCCCTCCCGTGACACCTCTCCCTCTCGCTGAGCTTGGCGAAGCCCTGCCGAGATCCCCGCTGCTTCCACCACCACGCCGTTGTGGTGCTGGATCTCCATCAACCTCTCCCTCCCCTTGCTGGATCAAGAAGGAGGAGACGTCTTCTCCAACCGTACGTGTGTTGAACGCGGAGGTGCCGTCCGTTCGGCGCTCGGTCATCGGTGATTTGGATCACGACGAGTACGACTCCATCAACCCCGTTCACTTGAACGCTTCCGCTCATGATCTACAAGCGTATGTAGATGCACTCTTTTCCCTCTCATTGCTAGAAGACTCCATAGATTGTTCTTGGTGATGCGTAGAAATTTTTTAATTTCTGCAACGATCTCCAACAGTGGCATCATGAGCTAGGTCTATGCGTAGTTTCTATGCACGAGTAGAACACAAACTTGTTGTGGGCGTAGATGTTGTCAATTTTATTGCCACTACTAGTCTTATCTTGTTTCGGCGGCATCGTGGGATGAAGCGGCCCGGACCGACCTTACACGTACGCTTACGTGAGACAGGTTCCACCGACTGACATGCACTAGTTGCATAAGGTGGCTAGCGGGTGTCTGTCTCTCCCACTTTAGTCGGATCGGATTCGATGAAAGGGGTCCTGATGAAGGGTAAATAGAAGTTGGCATATCACGTTGTGGTTTTACATAGGTAAGAAACGTTCTTGCTAGAAACCTATAGAAGCCACGTAAAAACATGCAACAACAATTAGAGGACGTCTAACATGTTTTTGCAGCATATGCCTTGTGATGTGATATGGCCAAAAGGATGTGATGAATGAAATATATGTGATGTATGAGCCTGATCATGTTCTTGTAATAGGAATCATGACTTGCATGTCGATGAGTATGACAACCGGCAGGAGCCATAGGAGTTGTCTTTATTTTTGTATGACCTGCGTGTCGTTGAATAACGCCATGTAAATTACTTTACTTTATTGCTAAACACGTTAGCCGTAGAAGTAGAAGTAATCGTTGGCGTGACAACTTCATGAAGACACGATGATGGAGATCATGGTGTCATGCCGGTGACGAAGATGATCATGGCGCCCCGAAGATGGAGATCAAAGGAGCAATATGATACTGGCCATATCATGTCACTATTTGATTGCATGTGATGTTTATCATATTTTGCTTCTTATTTGCTTAATACGACGGTAGTAAGTAAGATGATCCCTTATAATAATTTCAAGAAAGTGTTCCCCCTAACTGTGCGCCGTTGCGAAAGTCTGTTGTTTCGAAGCACCACGTGATGATCGGGTGTGATAGATTCTAACATTCACATACAACGGGTGTAAGACAGATTTACACATGCAAAACACTTAGGTTGACTTGACGAGCCTAGCATGTACAGACATGGCCTCGGAACACAAGAGACCGAAAGGTTGAACATGAGTCGTATAGAAGATACGATCAACATGAAGATGTTCACCGATGGTGACTAGTCCGTCTCACGTGATGATCGGACACGGCCTAGTTGACTCGGATCATGTTTCACTTAGATGACTAGAGGGATGTCTATCTGAGTGGGAGTTCATTGAATAATTTGATTAGATGAACTTAATTATCATGAACGTAGTCTAAAATCTTTACAATATGTCTTGTAGATCAAATGGCCCACGCTAATGTTGCCGTCAACTTCAACGCGTTCCTAGGGAAAACTAAACTGAAAGATGATGGCAGCAGCTATACGGACTGGGTCCGGAACCTGAGGATCATCCTCATTGCTGCCAAGAAAGATTATGTCCTAGAAGCACCGCTAGGTGACGCATCCATCCCAGAGAACCAAGACGTTATGAACGCTTGGCAGCAGCGTGCTGATGATTACTCCCTCGTTCAGTGCGGCATGCTTTACAGCTTAGAACCGGGGCTCCAAAAGCGTTTTGAGCAACACGGAGCATATGAGATGTTCGAAGAGCTGAAAATGGTTTTCCAAGCTCATGCCCGGGTCGAGAGATATGAAGTCTCCGACAAGTTCTTCAGTTGTAAGATGGAGGAAAATAGTTCTGTCAGTGAGCATATACTCAAAATGTCTGGGTTACACAACCGCTTGACTCAGATGGGAGTTAATCTCCCGGATGACGCGGTCATTGACAGAATCCTTCAGTCGCTTCCACCGAGCTACAAGAGCTCTGTGATGAACTTCAATATGCAGGGGATGGAAAAGACCATTCCTGAGGTATATTCAATGCTGAAATCAGCGGAGGTGGAGATCAAAAAGGAACATCAATTGTTGATGGTGAATAAAACCACTAAGTTCGAGAAAGGCAAGGGTAAGAAGAACTTCAAGAAGGACAGCAAGGGAGTTGCCGCGCCCGGTAAGCCAGTTGCCGGGAAGAAGCCAAAGAATGGACCCAAGCTTGAGACTGAGTGCTTTTATTGCAAGGGAAGTGGTCACTGGAAGCGGAACTGCCCCAAGTACTTGGCGGACAAGAAGGCCGGCAACACCAAAGGTATATGTGATATACATGTTATTGATGTGTACCTTACCAGCACTCGTAGTAGCTCCTGGGTATTTGATACCGGTGCGGTTGCTCATATTTGTAACTCAAAGCAGGAGCTGCAGAATAAACGGAGACTGGCAAAGGACGAGGTGACGATGCGCGTCGGGAATGGTTCCAAGGTCGATGTGATCGCCGTCGACACGCTACCTCTACATTTACCTACGGGATTAGTTTTAAACCTCAATAATTGTTATTTAGTGCCAGCTTTGAGCATGAACATTGTATCAGGATCTCGTTTAATTCGAGATGGCTACTCATTTAAATCCGAGAATAATGGTTGTCCTATTTATATGAGAGATATATTTTATGGTCATGCCCCGCTGGTTAATGGTTTATTCTTAATGAATCTCGAACCTAGTGTTACACATATTCATAGTGTGAATACCAAAAGATGTAAGGTTGATAATGATAGTCCCACATACTTGTGGCACTGCCGTCTTGGTCACATTGGTGTCAAACGCATGAAGAAGCTCCATGCAGATGGACTTTTGGAGTCTCTTGATTACGAATCATTTGACACGTGCGAACCATGCCTCATGGGTAAGATGACCAAGACTCCATTCTCCGGAACAATGGAGCGAGCAACCAACTTATTGGAAATCATACATACTGATGTGTGCGGTCCAATGAGTGTTGAGGCTCGCGGTGGCTATCGTTATGTTCTCACTCTCACTGATGACTTGAGTAGATATGGGTATGTCTACCTAATGAAACACAAGTCTGAGACCTTTGAAAAGTTCAAGGAATTTCAGAGTGAGGTTGAGAATCAACGTGACAGAAAAATAAAGTTCTTATGATCAGATCGTGGAGGGGAATATTTGAGTCACGAATTTGGCACACACTTAAGGAAATGTGGAATAGTTTCACAACTCACGCTGCCTGGAACACCTCGGCGAAATGGTGTGTCCGAACGTCGTAATCGCACTCTATTGGATATGGTGCGATCTATGATGTCTCTTACCGATCTACCGCTCTCATTTTGGGGCTATGCTTTAGATACTGCCGCATTCACTTTAAATAGGGCTCCATCGAAATCCGTTGAGACGACACCGTATGAATTATGGTTTGGGAAGAAACCTAAGCTGTCGTTTCTAAAAGTTTGGGGATGCGATGCTTATGTCAAGAAACTTCAACCTGAAAAGCTCGAACCCAAGTCGGAAAAATGCGTCTTCATAGGATACCCTAAGGAAACCATTGGGTATACCTTCTACCTCAGATCCGAAGGCAAGATCTTTGTTGCCAAGAACGGGTCCTTTCTGGAGAAAGAGTTCCTCTCGAAAGAAGTAAGTGGGAGGAAAGTGGAACTTGATGAAGTACTACCTCTTGAACCGGAAAGTAGCGCAGCTCAAGAAGATGTTCCTGTGGTGCCTGCACCGACTAGAGAGGAAGTTAATGATGATGATGATCAAGGTACTTCGGATCAAGCTCCTACTGAACTTCGTAGGTCCACAAGGACACGTTCCGTGCCAGAGTGGTACGGCAACCCTGTCTTGGAAATCATGTTGTTAGACAACGGTGAACCTTCGAACTATGAAGAAACAATGGCGGGCCCAGATTCCGACAAATGGCTTGAAGCCATGCAATCCGAGATAGGATCCATGTATGAAAACAAAGTGTGGACTTTGACAGACTTGCCCTATGATCGGCGAGCGATAGAAAACAAATGGATCTTTAAGAAGAAGACAGACGCGGATGGTAATGTTACCATCTATAAAGCTCGACTTGTTGCTAAGGGTTATCGAGAAGTTCAAGGGGTTGACTACGATGAGACTTTCTCAACCGTAGCGAAGCTGAAGTCCGTCCGAATCATGTTAGCAATTGCCACATACTATGATTATGAGATATGGCAAATGGACGTCAAAATGGCATTCCTTAACGGCTTTCTTAAGGAAGAATTGTATATGATGAACCCGGAAGGTTTTGTCCATCCTAAGAATGCTAACAAGGTATGCAAGCTCCAGCACTCCATCTATGGGCTAGTGCAAGCATCTCGGAGTTGGAACATTCGATTTGTTGAGATGATCAAAGCGTTTGGGTATACACAGACTTATGGAGAAGCCTGTGTTTACAAGAAAGTGAGTGGGAGCTCTGTAGCATTTCTCATATTATATGTGGATGACATACTATTGATGGGAAATGATATAGAATTCTTGGGAAGCATAAAGGCCTACTTGAGCAAGTGTTTTTCAATGAAGGACCTTGGAGAAGCTGCTTATATATTAGGCATCAAGATCTACAGAGATAGATCGAGACGCCTCATTGGTCTTTCACAAAGTACGTACCTTGACAAGATATTGAAGAAGTTCAATATGGATCAGTCCAAGAAGGGGTTCTTGCCTGTATTGCAAGGTGTGCAATTGAGCACGGCTCAATGCCCGACCACGGCAGAAGATAGAGAAAAGATGAGTCTCGTCCCCTATGCCTCGACCATAGGGTCTATTATGTATGCCATGCTGTGTACCAGACCTGATGTAAACCTTGCTGTAAGTTTGGTAGGAAGGTACCAAAGTAATCCCGGCATGGAACACTGGACAGCGGTCAAGAATATCCTGAAGTACCTGAAGAGGACTAAGGATATGTTTCTCGTTTATGGAGGTGACGAAGAGCTCGTTGTAAAGGGTTACGTTGATGCTAGTTTCGACACAGATCTGGATGACTCTAAGTCACAAACCGGATACGTGTATATTTTGAATGGTGGGGCAGTAAGCTGGTGCAGTTGCAAGCAAAGCGTTGTGGAGGGATCTACATGTGAAGCGGAATACATGGCGGCCTCAGAGGCAGCACAAGATGCAATCTGGGTGAAGGAGTTCATTACCGACCTAGGAGTTAATCCCAATGCATCGGGCCCGATGACTCTCTTCTGTGACAACACTGGAGCTATTGCCCTTGCCAAGGAGCCCAGGTTTCACAGGAAGACCAGGCATATCAAGCGTCGCTTCAACTCCATTCGTGAAAATGTTCAAAATGGAGACATAGATATTTGTAAAGAACATACGGACCTGAATGTAGCAGATCCGTTGACTAAACCTCTCCCTAGAGCAAAACATGATCAACACCAGAACTCTTTGGGTGTTCGATTCATCACAATGTAATTAGATTATTGACTCTAGTGCAAGTGGGAGACTGTTGGAAATATGCCCTAGAGGCAATAATAAAATGGTTATTATTATATTTCCTTGTTCATGATAATTGTCTATTGTTCATGTTATAATTGTGTTATCCGGAAATCGTAATACGTGTGTGAATACATAGACCACAACATGTCCCTAGTGAGCCTCTAGTTGACTAGCTCGTTGATCAACAAATAGTCATGGTTTCCTGACTATGGACATTGGATGTCATTGATAACGGGATCACATCATTAGGAGAATGATGTGATGGACAAGACCCAATCCTAAGCATAGCACAAGATCGTGTAGTTCGTTTGCTAGAGCTATTCCAAATGTCAAGTATCATTTCCTTAGACCATGAGATTGTGCAACTCCCGGATACCATAGGAGTGCTTTGGGTGTGCCAAACGTCACGACGTAACTGGGTGGCTATAAAGGTGCACTACGGGTATCTCCGGAAGTGTCTGTTGGGTTGGCACGAATCGAGACTGGGATTTGTCACTCCGTATGACGGAGAGGTATCTCTGGGCCCACTCGGTAATGCAACATCATAATGAGCTCAATGTGACCAAGTGTTTGGTCACGGGATCATGCATTACGGTACGAGTAAAGTGACTTGCCGGTAACGAGATTAAACAAGGTATTGGGATACCGATGATCGAATCTCGGGCAAGTAACGTGCCGATTGACAAAGGGAATTGTATACGGGATTGATTGAATCCTCGACATCGTGGTTCATCCGATGAGATCATCGTGGAACATGTGGGAGCCAACATGGGTATCCAAATCCCGCTATTGGTTATTGACCGGAGAGTCGTCTCGGTCATGTTTGCATGTCTCCCGAACCCGTAGGGTCTACACACTTAAGGTTCGGTGACGCTAGAGTTGTAGAGATATTAGTATGCGGTTAACCGAAAGTTGTTCGGAGTCCCGGATGAGATCCCGGACATCACGAGGAGTTCCGGAATAGTCCGGAGATAAAGATTTATATATGGGAAGTCCTATTTTGGCCACCGGAAAATGTTCGGGATTTTTCGGTATTGTACCGGGAAGGTTCTAGAAGGTTCCAAAGTGGGGCCCACCTGCATGGGGGGACCCACATGAACGTGGGTAGTGGGGGCAAGGCCCCACACCCCTGGTCAAGGCGCACCAATATCCCACCTTAGAAGGAATAAGATCATACCCCGAAGGGATAAGATCAAGATCCCTAAAAAAGGGGGGATAACAATCGGTGGGGAAGGGAAATGATGGGATTTCTTTCCCCCACCTTTGCCAACGCCCCAATGGACTTGGAGGGCAAGAAACCAGCCCCCTCCACCCCTATATATAGTGGGGAGGCGCATGGGAGCAGCATCCCAAGCCCCTGGCGCCTCCCTCTCCCTCCCGTGACACCTCTCCCTCTCGCTAAGCTTGGCGAAGCCCTGCCGAGATCCCCGCTGCTTCCACCACCACGCTATCGTGCTGCTGGATCTCCATCAGCCTCTCCCTCCCCTTGCTGGATCAAGAAGGAGGAGACGTCTTCCCCAACCGTACGTGTGTTGAACGCGGAGGTGCCGTCCGTTCGGCGCTCGGTCATCGGTGATTTGGATCATGACGAGTACGACTCCATCAACCCCGTTCACTTGAACGCTTCCGCTCGCGATCTACAAGGGTATGTAGATGTACTCTTTTCCCTCTCGTTGCTAGAAGACTCCATAGATTGTTCTTTGTGTTGCGTAGAATTTTTTAATTTCTGCAACGATCTCCAACAAATAGGAGTGGTCAGTGGCGTCTGAATCCGCCTCAGAACAGATATCTTCCTCTGGATTACAATCTGGAGAGGGGTGGGGAGGGTTTGCCATTGAACCCACCATGGAGTGATGTCTGCATGACATTGTATTGCCGCGCAAAACTCTTCTCTTTTTCTCTAAATGTTCAGCATGACTGTGTACAATATCTGACATGCATACGAAAAAAATATGGTGAGATTATGTAAGGAGAGCATGCAGAAATTTAGAGTGATGGTAACAACCAGTGGATGGATCCAAAAATAATGATAGCAAGCTGATGATTGCTTTAATTTAATAAAAAGACAGATGATGATTTCTTTACTATTTGTTTCCAACCCAAGATGAACAACATAGGCATACCCTAGGTGAACCAGATATTAGACAGAGATACTATTCATTGCTTCCTCGATATGTGCCCCACAACTAATTTAGGACTCAAGTTTGAACATTAATTTGGACCTGACTTGGAGTCCAAGAGGTGAACAGGACGATAAAGTAGCAGGTAATTTTAAGCAATGCATAACATAAGCAGAATCAAAAGAGTGCGACCTCTCTTGTGGACCCGTGTACTCCTCAGGTTCATCTGCTGAGTCGATGATGGTGATGCCGTTGCGGTGGGTGCCGGCGGCAGGGAAGGAGATCTGAGGTGGCGAAAGACCTTCAGGAGTCGTGATGTCTGGTTTGGTGGATGTTTCTGTCGATGGAGCACCTCAGGTGAGGTGGACGACGTTGCGGCAGGAGCAGGACAAACCACACAAAGTTCCCTTCGACACCTACCTGTAACTGAAGTAATTCTGTAAGGGCTCATTTGGCTTGCATGATTCTAAAAACGCAGGGATAGGAAAAACACCGGAATAGGATAGGAATGCACATGGTAAACAGAGCATTTGTAAACACAGGATTTCTGTCAACTTGGGTGTATGGTTTACAGGAATTGGAAGAGCAGAGGAATGCAAAGAAACATGGCCAAAATAAAGTGAAACCATATGAAAGCGTGTACAGTTAGAATGTTATTCTGCCACTAATGCACTTGGTCTTGTTTTCATGCATAGGATTTTGAAAAGTAGGTCCAGGTGGATGTTTTGCATCATTCCTTTCAACAAAATGCATGAATAATTGAATAGTAGAGTGCCATTGGAAAATTCCCTATTGCTATGTTTTTCCGTCGAACCAAAATAGCCCTAATGGATCGACATGAATGTATAGTAATAAGTGATGCAACAAGTGTACAACCTCTTTTCCGTGGCCTTGTCGACCTCAGCATCATTGGGTTGGTCACTGAAGCAGTTGAGGCAGAGGTGGCTGTCGGAGGTGTGGAGGAAGATCTGAGGAATCTGTAGACGGCGTCCAGGGCACTGCTCTGTTGTGATGGTCGTTCTGTCGTTGGAGCAGCCCCGGTGAGCCGTAAGACGTCAGGGCTGAAGCAGCACAAGACAGACATCGTCAATCTCAAGTGGGATTCTAATAGCATCTCCAATAGATGATGTAAAATAGATGTAAAATTTACATCACCAAAAACCACCTGACTACAACAGATGAGGTAAAAACTGTTGACTCTGAACTTAACTGTCAAAACTGAAATTTACTGTGGAATCTTAATGTTACTATCAAAACTGAACGCAATGGTAGCAGAGAGGCACTTGACATGTAGTTTAGGGAGGGCCTGCAGTTCATCTTCAACCTGCACCCCCCTGAGCCGCCAGCCACCACCGGCCAAACCGCCAGCCCCAGCGCTGCCTCGCCGCCCCGAAACAACTCCCCACCGCCGGTCCGCCGCCGCCTCGGCCAGCCCTATATCCCCCCGCCCCCACCCTGAACCCTAAGATAGACAGTGGGGTACCTCTCCGGTGAGCCCCCGTCCCCGCTGCGGGTGGTTCTTCCTTAACTCCGGCGAGCCCCCCCCCCCCACCCCCTGAAAATCGACTGACCCAAAAGTCGATTCAGTCGACTGAAGTGTAGCTAAATCGGAGCAGAGCAGCAGCACGAGCGAGTGGGAGAGCAGCAGCAGCAGCGCGAGCGAGCGAGAGCCGGAGCAGCAGCAGCTGAGCGAGCGAGCGATCGAGCGAGAGCCGGAGCAGCAGCAGCTGCGCGAGCGAGCACGCGAGAGCCCGAGCAGCAGCAGCTGGGCGATCGAGCGAGAGCCGGAGCAGCCACAGCAGCGCGAGCGAGCGAGCGAGAGCCGGAGCAGCAGCAGCAGATCCGGCTGGTATGGCCGCCGCCGCCGAAGGGGCCTCGCACTGGGGGAGAGCCGCCGTGGAGATGTCGCCCGCGGCGCCGACTTCAAGGTAGCCACTCCATGGGGGTGTGGGATGGAGCACCGTCGGTGCCGGGAGGTCGAGCTAAGGAGAAGGTGTGATGCAATGAGTGTACAACCTCTTTTGTGGTGCCGAGTGGGCCTCGGCTTCATCTAAGGAGTCGGTGAGGATGTTGCGGTTCCGGTGGAGCAGGTTAATGCGGCGATGTGGAGATGGAGCAGCCGCGATAGACGAGGCGATCGTCGGAGCAACTCCTTGGAGGTGGAGGACGGGGCGGCTGAACCGGCGGGACGACAGATCCTCATCCGGGGAGGTGGACGAGGGACGTCGAGCTGTTGCGGTGGACGACGTCGTCAGGGAAGAGGCTCCGGCTGGGCAGTGGTGAGGTGGCGGACGGAGGAGGGTGGGGTTTCGCGGCTGGAGCGGAGAGGTTATGGCGGCCTGGGATTTCGAATGGCACAAATGAGGCGATGGGAGGGGGTGAACCATGACTTAGGGACGCGCTTGTCCAAAATGTAGGGTGTGTTACAAAAGTACCCCCCACCGATTTGAACTGGCGGCCCTTTCGGCTCAGGGTTAGAAGGGGGATTTCGCGTGTTGGGATTTGGCCGTTGCAGGGAGTTTTCGCGCGCGCTGTAATTTCGGGATAGCAAAGCGTGGGTTGTGAAGGCGCCAGTTTTGGGAGCACAATATCTGAATTTTCGGGACATAACAGGGCGCAGGTTGAATTTTAGGGACAAGCCTAACATGTAATATTGTACTTGTACGTACCAAATCAATTCGCACTTCCCTCAACCAAAAATAAGACGAAAAAAATAACACTATTCACACCACACAAAGAGAGAGTCTTGCCCCATTTTACTATAAAAATGCTATTTAAAGCTACTCATACCAACAATTTAGTGCAATTAAATGCTATTCGGTAGTATGAATCCATGTTATGTCCAATTAAATTTGTTCGCTTGCTGTATAATGCATGTAACCTACTCATACCAACATTTTAGTGCATTCCAAATGTCTATACTACCGTTGCAATTCGAACTGAATTTGAATTCGTTTCTCTATTTCAATAACAATCTGCAATCATGATTGTTGCCAACTTCAGCCATCATTCATGTATTACCTTAATAACACATCACATGATTACTATAGAGATAGATATGAACTATGTGTACTACATGAACTCGAACTCTATTTTTTGAATACACTTGATGTTGATTCCAAATAATAGTACATTTGATGTACTAACTATAAATTTATAATCTAAACCATGTTCCATACGTGTACACCGTGTTTATCACACATAGTATAGTGCTCCGCCCCCTACATTATGACAAGTAATTAGAACTGAGCTGCAAAAGCCACACATTAGCCCAAATTATGATCAATGTTCTATATGTTATACGTAGTACTAGCAAGATGCCCATGCGTTCCACAGAACATCAACATGATCAAGGGGAGGCCTAATTTGCAAATATGGAGAGGGGTGTGGGTATTGTTTTTCAAAATTGCCATAGTTTCCTTCGTCAGATATAAATCGGACGGCCTATATTGCAGGATGGCACCATCATCAACAACTCCTTTTTTATAAGAGTAGAGATAAAATATATTATATGTAGTATAACATGTTCATAACCACACCATGTGTATCACCGTTATATATATTCACACATGCGTCGGTTTAAAACACTAAAATTCTTCAAATATCCGAATTCGCTTTTTATAATGAAGTATGATCTCTATTAGTCTTTTACACCCACATAATCCTCTTATCTTTGTAGCTAGCTAGCGCTAACTTTCTCTCGTGCATGCAGACGCCCGCATCCCTCTCACCCTCCCTCAGCATTCTCTAGCTCCATCGCGCAAATTCGTCTTTTCACTTTAGGTCGTTCACCCACGGTGTGTGTAGGCCCCCCATCTCCTTCTTTACGGCACACATCGATCGATATGCCTCTCTAGCCAGGTGTGCCTAACACAAAACACAAGCTTCCCCTCTTCTCTTATCACCGTCCATGCCTCACTCCCACCATTCTTTTCATCGATCTCGTACTCGCACACTCCTCCCCCCTCGATATAGTATGACTCTCGCACCACCTCCTAGATGCATCCCTCTCTCTCTATCCTTCTCCCCATGCCTCATTTGCTTCTAACACACACATGCATGTATACCGATCGATCTCCCAACATTTACCTAGGTCGACTTTAACTATCCCCCCCATCGATCGACGTACCTCACAAGTTATGTCTCTCCTTTCTCTGACAAAGGACGATTTATCTTCCTATGTAGTTATGTCTTCTTACCACAGCCATATCGCCCCCTCATCATTCGTGCATGCCTCCTGACCCGTCTCTCACACGCACGTGCACAGACAGGCAGCCATCCCATCTCTTATTGATATTGCAGGCGTGCCCTCCGGTAGTCTAGCAAGCCTATCCCACCATTTGTTAGAAGCAACTCCACTACCACCCCCTCCAACACTCTAGCTTTGTCTCTCTCCCAACCTTATTCCTCTCCTACACATATGCATGGATGCTGATCGATCTCCCTTAATACATGACGTAGATCAATCTCCCTTAATACATGAGGTAGGCCTCTCTCCTCTCCACACATATACCAGCCATTGTACCTCTATAGTTAATTAGGCCTCCCCCCACCAGACACCGATAGTCGAGCGCTGTAGGTACGTATCCATGCCACAAAGACAAACTGCACCTGTCCTCTCTCACGTTCTAGTAGCCAGCCACTCTATATCTTTGACGTGGGCACACACAAATTAGATGGCACTCTTTATCGATCGCGCGCGCACACACACACACATCATCCCTCTCTTCGATTCTATGGACACCTCAAGCCGATGATACCTCCACTCTCTTCTCGTGGATCGCCCCCTCTATATATATGATATATCCAGGACTCTATTTCACACACATTGCATATGTTACATTTTTTTATTGACCCCCCCAAAAAAACTCTCACGAACCCACACACTATATCCTCTACGTTTGTATCTCTCTCACACAACCCCACGTAGGTGGTGTACATATACAAGAAGAGAATAGGTGCACCGTCCACGTACTCATGCTTCGTGCCCAGCCACACCCGCGCGGGTACACGGTGGAGCTCATTTCTGTACGAAATGGCAGCCCACGTGCTAATTTGAACGCGTGTAGCGGTTGTTTACCTACGGAGGTCATGTACCACGGGTGCACGAAACAAAGTTCGACTTGATGCATTGGCGCGTTATTTTTAAATAAACTTATATCGCTCAATGTCACGTACACAGAATATAAAACGATTTTTATGAAGAAAAAGGTAGTCCGCTCCACTATATACAATGGAGCCTGCCTGCCTGGTTTGTCTCTCTTCAGAGTATCTCACACAAGGCTGCGGTGGCCTCTCTCTCTCTCTCTCACCGTTGGTCACTGATCCAGCCGCATCCCGTCCACCGGCGGAAAGGGAGGACGTGCATCGTTTCTCCGTTCGACGGCGCCGAGGCAGCACGTCCCGATCTGCGGTACACGCCGTTCTCTCTGACCAAGCTCCGGCGTGGTAGGGCCTACGCCACCTACTCACTGCCGCAGTATGGGCAGATTCCGCCCGCCGCCTCTCACCTAGTTACATCCCGATGACCTGCAGGTATCCCCTCCGGCCTTGCTCCACTGCCCGTCTTCCCACGTCGCTACATGTGGATCTTCCATAGTTCTTTTCCCAAAACGTAGCTTGGCCGGCGTACTTTCCATATTGCAATCTTGTCCTCACATCGTTTTAGACAAACACAACCGTGTTGTTATCTTCCCTTAGGACAAGGAATATGCTTCTTTTTTGTCGTCGCATGTGTCATCAACTGTTATTGGCCAGTAATTGTTTCCTTTCTACCTCTTTTTTGCAAACAGGGCTATCCATTTCACCTCGTTGCTATTGCGACCTTTTGGTGAACTGCACAAATCACTTTTTTCTTAAGAGTGTTTTGTGCAGTTCTACCAAAATGTCACAGGGCAACGTCTCTACATTTCAGTGCGACTGCACAAATGGAGATTGGTTTTGCTCTATCCTCCTCATCCAACTCCGAGCCTAATCTTCTCCAACTAGTTAGTCTTAAGAGAGACTGCAAAGGTGACCGGCTTCTATTTGTGTGTTTATTGTTTCATCAGCAGTCCTCTATTATCGTAATCACACTTAATATCTTTGGAATAGGGACGCTCAGCTCTATTTTAGTGGAACTGCACAAAATGATCGGAATGTTGCATGCTCCAGACAACTACTTTTTTCCCAACATGCCTTGTGATTTAGACAGAGCTGGGGGGACGTTGCTGCCAATGAAAGCATGGATCGATTTTAATTTAACACCTTCTCACAACTTTGTCTTCAGTTGTGATGTAAATATTCGCTCTGATTAGAAAGGAATTTAGTTTTTTATTGTTTCCGACACACGAAACAAAAGCTGAAAGCTCACACCGTTGTACAATTTCATGTCGCTGGAAAATTATTTGTGTAGTACGTCAATTATGTAAACAAATGTTGGAAGCTTGATAGCATTGCCAGAAGCCTCTTCGGCATCTGGGTCCATGTGCCATGCACAAAATTATACTCCTTCGTTCCTAAATATTTGTCTTTTTACAAATTTCAAATGGGCATATTTTAGAGTGTAGATTCACTCATTTTGCTTCGTATGTGTACTCCCTCCGTTCCTAAATATTTGTCTTTCTAGAGATTTCAACAAGTGACTACGTACGGAGCAAAATGAGTGAATCTACACTCTAAAATATGTCTATATACATCTGTATGTAGTAGTCCATTTGAATCTCTAAAAAGACAAATATTTGAGTAGTCGCTCGTTGAAATCTCTAGAAAGACAAATACTTCGGAGTATATTTAAGAACCGAGGGGGTAGTGCACAGCCGCATGGGAGACTCAGACCGGTCGTTGCGCCGCATTAATAATGAGTAATGAGCAGTCAAATCATAAGGCCCTCGTTTCCCACTGTAAGTTGCTCGGAAGAAGCAACCATCAGTACGCTCTTCTTTGAATCCGCTCATACTACTCCATCTATCACTGTTTATAGAGCGCGCTTCAGAAAAAGAGAAAAAAATCTCTAGGACCAAGGCGACTAGCGATCGGCCTGAAAAATAGCATTGGTAGTTATAGCACGGCATCTATTACTAGAGGAAATAATGCGTACACACATGCATGCAGTGCTTCCACCCCGGGTACACACATGCATGCACTTACTCCACTCCGTAGTACTACATCGAGAGAAAATTGCGGTTACCACGCCCTAATTAATTGAGCATTAAACCAAACGCGTCTAAAGTCCCTCTGGTGGTGGAAATGCATTGAGAGAAATGCATCATAATGAAGCGCGCCCTGTAAACTGTGACGGAGGGAGGAGTAGTATGAAGGTGTAAAACCAAGTACGCGTATGGCCAGTCGGTCAACTCACCTCCTCTTGGCATATCACTGACATGTGGGACCGGAGTGTGAGCAAACCGATCTCAATTGACGGCAAAATGGCCAACCCACCGTTCCTTGAGAGAGACGAGGAGCGAGAACACACAGACGGGCTCGCACGGAGGCCAAGATATATTCGAGCATGGTTGATCGATATCATCATTACATGTTGGGCTGCCGTTTTCCGCCCTTCTCCGGAATAAATGTGTACTTCATCAAGAAAAATAAGAGTACAGAGGCTCCACCATGCGGTTCTAGTAGTAGTACTACTCGTACTACTAAACCTTGCGCTTGGCTCTTCGCCTCTACGTGAAGTCGAACAATGATGGTACTCCGCATGTTCGGTACTAAAGTGTATGCCTCTGGCAATCTGACACCGAATGAACTGAAGCATGTCCATCGTCTGGGCGAGGGTACGTTGCATTAGTCAAAAGGCGTAAGCGAGCGTCACCTTGTCCTGCAAGCTTCTCCTCGTTCTACGACTTGACGGGACACACCAACAAGTAGTGCTAGTCCATACTCCCTCCTTTCCGGTTAATATGGCTTAATCTTTTTTGCGGGTAAATGAGAGAGCTTTATTCATATATAAGCATTCTTAGGACGATCAGCCAAGACACTGTTCACTAGGAAGCGAGGTACCCCGCAAAAAAAGAAGTAGGAAGCGAGGTGTTTCATCAAGCCAGCTCTCGGACACATTCAAAGTGCAGCAAGCACGGTTCGCACAAAGATGCGCCGCAAGGTTTCCTGACCTGTTTACATGCTGAATACCAAAAAAAGGAAATATTACCGAGCGCTCCTATTTGTAACAAGATATGAGCCAGAATTAAGCGAGAATTGTGGCGAGTGTTCCATGCAATCAACTTCCATTATCACATGCAAGAACCCTCGAAGAGAACCAAATGTGTTGAAGATTGCTTTATCACATTTTAAAAATATAATAAGAGTGCAGACGCTCCTCCATCCGGTTCCTAGTACTAGTATAGAAGTACATACCTCTATAGACTATAGTAGTAGTACTAGTACTAGTAAACTTTGCGCTTGGCTGTTCGCCTCTTCGGGAAGTGCAACAATAATAGTACTACTAGTATAGTGTATGCTTCTGGCAATCTGACACCGAATTAACTGTTGCACGTCCACCGCCTGAGCGAAGGACAGCTTGCATTAGTCAAAAGTTTCTCCTTGTCCTGCGAGCCACCGCGCGCAAGCTTCTCCCGTCCTGCAAGCTTCTCCTCGTTCGGCAAGTTGACGGGACACAGCAAAGTAATGCTAGTCCATACTGCCTCCTCTCCGGTTAATATGGCTTAATTTAAAACGAGATAAATACACTATCTGTCACTGTATATTTGTAAAAATATGGTCAATGGACTTCATAATACGCTCATTGCGCTCAATATATACATTTTCCGGTGTTTATACGGTCACTAGCTCACCCTGGCTGAATATGTGTGTGCATGCACATGTAGGTTGAGCACTTGAGAGCGTGCCGTGTGTGTTCCGTCGGGTGCTCGGACATGCATGCATTAGGGCGTCGCGCGCGTTTTTGCGTCCATGTGTACGTGTGACTGTTGCATACACGTAGGGGGGTACGTGTAGGGGCCACTAAAGGAGCAGTCAAATCACACAGTAAGTTAGTCGGAAGAAGCAACCATCATTTCATTCTTCAATGACACGTAAGCAATATAAAATGGTTGATATGGAGAGAAAAAGAAAACCACTATATATTACACTAGTAGGAGCCTAAGCTACAAGCCTGCTTGCTTGGGTTGCTCTCTTCACAAGCATAGAACGACGGTGGCCACACCGCTGGTCACATATCCGGCCTGATCCCGCAGCTGGGGGAAGGGAACAATGTTCTGCGTAGACGCGGTCGACATCAGCGAGGGAGAAAATGCACAGTCGGTGCGTCCCAATCGGGGGTCACCGTGGTATGGGCCGATGCCGCGTCCCAACTGCCCTTCTAGCTACAGCCCGACGTCCAAGGTAGTCCATCTTTCTTTTGGAGCCGGCTTGCTCCACTACCGCAGCTCCCCACGTAGCTCTGTCTCCATGTCGATATTTCTCTACTTCTACCGGCTTCTACTTGCGATGAGTTTATGTCTCATGAACTAGTGCCAGTACTATTATTCTAATCACACTTCTTCAATATCTTTGCCATCAGGGATGCTCAGCTTGATTTTAGTGGAACTGCACAAAAGCATCATATGATCCGAGGGTGCCAGCCGTCTTTCCTTCGGCAGGTTCTACCTGGCCAGGAAATTAAATCCTGTTTAGGGTTTAGGGTTTAAGTTATAGTGACCCCATCAGTAGTTTTTCTTTTGTACACGCTCTCACAACTTTTGTCTTTAGTTGTGAAGTAAATATTGGCTATAATCTGTGAATCATTGAGATGCATCAGGATGCGTGTTAGTTTTCCTTTGTATTTGATGGAATGTTGTAACGGGGCAACCTTGGAGTAGGAATGAAAATAGAGTGGAAAGTTTCCGTTTTTCCGGAGAAAAAATGGAAACGGAGAGAAACCAACGTTTCGTTTCGTTGGATCGCGCCATCGAGCAAAACCAACGTCTAAATCACGTCTGTCGTGTTCGTGTCTCACCCTCCTCCACGGCTCGACCCCAGACGGTTGCTTTGCATGCCACTCACCGCAAACCGAGTATACGATAACTTTCCCGCCTGCTTGTCGATGGATCGCGCCATGGAGTACTAGTACTACTGGAAGAGATTTACGAGTTGGGGGAGGACAGCTAGCTATAGCACGGACTCCAAAGAACTTTTTACATGCATGTTGTGGCCGGCTATTGCGAACTTTGAATGCGGAGCAGTCGCGTGCACCAGGAAGCAGCGCGGGGGACGCTCTCTCGGCCGGCGCGCCGCTTCAATGCCGGCGCCAGTGAGAGGTCGCATCCGCTCTGGCCGGGCATGAATGCGGCACTGACCGTTTCGGGCGGGAAGCACGCGCGAGTGATGAAGAGGGTTCGGGTTGGTCAGGAGCGGCCGTGGCAGCGGTCCGGACGCCCGCAAACAAGAGATGTTGTACGTTAATATTGCCGCGTATATAATTAACAATGTAAATAATGTGCTAGTTGGACAAATATGATTGGAGATGGAGATGGAAATGGAATTTTACGTAAACACGGATATGCATGTCTATGTCTATGTGTGTGTGCGCGACGACTCTCGCGACCTGGAAGCGGGGGCGTGTTTTTGATCGAGTTTTCTTTCTTGGTACATTAAAAACTTATCCGCCAGTTTTCGTTTCTTTTTTCCGGGAACGCGCGTATTCTATTTAAAACCACTGCTATGGAGAGATTGTTTTACTCCATTATAGACTCTTGTTTGATAGAGTTTCTCGCGTCTCGCTCTCTCACCCTCTCCATGTCAAAACAAGATGACAGTGTCCACACTATCTCTCTCCTCAC
The DNA here is from genome assembly GCF_018294505.1 of Triticum aestivum. Lineage (NCBI taxonomy): Eukaryota > Viridiplantae > Streptophyta > Magnoliopsida > Poales > Poaceae > Triticum > Triticum aestivum. The sequence goes on along the minus strand of NC_057802.1, from coordinate 121,546,580 downwards.
CGGTGATCACAGATCCGGCCGAATCCCGTCCGCTGCGGGAGGTGAGGTGGTGCAGCGTTGACGTTGTCGCCGTCGGCGATGGAGGAAGCCGATGCACACCGTCCTCTCGGAGCCGGCGCTGGCGCGGACGAAGATCCTCCGCGCCCTTGTTCGCTGCCGTCATGTGGGCAGATCCCGCCCGCCCGCCTAAGCGACATCTCGCCCACCTGAGGTATAACTTCTTGTACTGGTCCAGCTCCCCAGGTTGCTGCATGCGGGTTTTCTTCTATGCAACTACTCCCCAGCTCCCCATGTATAGTAGCTAGGTTCGTCGGCTGGTCCAACATCACCTACTATTATAGAGGAAATGCCACTCGAAAAGTTGTCCTGATTTATGCCTCGGTGGAGGTATACATGTTGTTTCGACAAAAAGTACATGGTGGTTGTGCGGTCATTGTCCATATGCTCCTATTGCTGCTGCTAATCTAATACTATCACTGGTTAAATTAAGAAATGCTTTTTTTCTCGGGTATCCTGGTTTAGTGCCCATCAAGATAATCATGTTGCTTCGGTTTGTTGGTGTCCTTTTCATAATTCTTATTGACAATTGAGATGCCGTTGTTAATATTGTAAAACAAAGTAACAACACTATATCCCTTTTTTATATTTTTGGAAACAGCGATGCGTATCTCCATACCCGGGCATGTCTTCCTCAATTTTAGTGGAACTGCACAAAATTGGATGGCCATTGTTGTTCCGCCTCACTATCCTCTGCCACGTGGTTCTTCCTTCCTCGAGCTTGACTACTGAGAAGAAACAGACCACAGTGAGGATTTGTCGAACTTCATAGGTGCCTCACCCAAACTTGATGCCAAATGGATGATGCATCACCACGATGACCTATCGATGCTCATGGTTGCGCCTCATGGTTGCGTCGGCTGGTGAAGCTGATCGATTTTCAATGAAAAACAAGTTGTCTTCCATTAGTGCTCTTTGCTTGTTACCCACAAAGATGATATCCTTCGTCAGTTCACCTTGGTTGCGTTGGAGACGCAATCGTCTTTCACGTTGGTGCAATTTTATCACACAATTGGCTATGAACCAAATGTTTCCTCGATGAAGGATCGATGTTGGTACTAAGAGCATAAGTTTTGTATTGATTTCTAAGCCTTCTCACAACTTTGTCTCTAGCTCCCCTGTAATTTTATTTGTCCAGCTATTAACTTTGATTAGAAAATGGTGTGGACTAAAAACCCGGATGGACGTAGTAGCCCTCCATTTTTATTTACTCCGCATATTAGATTTGACTGAAGTCAAACTTTGTAAAGTTTGACCAAGTTTAGGCCGAACACAACAAACCATAATTATTAGAGAGGGCAAACTGTACATACTCTCAAACCTTTCCGATAATTGAAATTAAAATTCTTTATTTGTACACACTCTCACACGTTTCTGATAATTTGGCGCATGTGTGGTTGTTCACTTAAGGGAGGGTAGTGTACCTCACGTGAAGGATAGGAAGTGCGACCAGGACGCATGGATCGTTAGTGCATCGGAAGTACTCCCTCCGTTCCTAAATATTTGTCTTTCAAGTGGTTTGCAATGGACTACCACATACGGATGTATATAGACATTTTTTACAGTGTAGATTCACTCATTTTGCTCCATATGTAGTCATTTGTTGAAATTTCTAGAAAGACAAATATTTAGGAACAGAGGGAGTAGTAGTGTCGTGGATTTGTCACGTCAGATGTCCTAGTAAAAGGACTTAGTCGTGAGGCCAGCGCATCTATGTAGTAGCTTGAGAGGGGTTGAGCGGAATCGAGAGACGCAACACAAGACAAAGATTTAGACAGCTTCGGGCCCCAGGAAACATCATCCGGTAATAACCCTACATGCTGTTTGTGGCTAGGTCTCATTATCATCATGAGGGAGACGCCGTAAACCGGCTCTTTGTGTCTAGCCCTAGAGATTGTTTCTTCTTGCTTGTCTCTTGTCCCTCTTTGGGGAGCCCTGCCCCTCCTTATATATGTTGAAGGGGCGTGTTACATGTGGAGTCCTATTAGGATTAGGACTAGTCTATCTCTAATACAAACCGGATACAAGTCCAGGTCTTAACTCCTTGTAAGGTAAATATTCCTCATGCCTTTCCTCTTAAAACGGCCCACCATTAACCTAAACCGGCCTTCTGGGCCTTGGACATTGTCATCCGTCCGCCGCCCGCCGGGTTACCAGTGTGTCATAATGTTTAAGCAGGTTTCTTGTAAACCGCCAGGTCAGGGCGGGTCGGCAGTAAATCGCCAAGTGTCAGCGGGGTCTTCAAATAAACCGCCAAGTCCGGCCGGGTTATACTTCCGGCCGGTTTACGCCGCGGGGTATATCCCCGACATTAGCCCCCAGTTTAATTTGGATTTATCCATGTTAAACTGATCCTGTAAAATAAATACAAGAACAAATTTGACAGATTATGCTCCGGGTTAAGAATTCTTGTAAACCAGCATCTGATCATCCTTAAGTCCTTGTCATTTCCTCCTTCTGAAAAATCCGAGTCAATAGACCAGCTTCATAATCAATTTGTTTGTAGAAGATATTTCGTACATAAAGAATCCATTTGAATCGGCCTTCAATGCTCTGATTTGAGAAAAATATTGGTCTTCAAATATTCAACTGATATCCACCGGTTTGACAATGTAGAACTTGCCGGTTTATCATTGTCAAAATTGCCGGTTTATAAATATTGATGGCACCTGGTCATATAATTGATCTTCCTGATTTTCTCAAAACTGATAAACTGAAAATGTTCCTCCTTTATATGCATGATACCTATAGCCCCCAAGTCTTAAGAGGAGAACATAGTGATAACTTAAGACTTGCTCCAATAAGTGTTTTCAACCTTGAAGAAATCCGGTTTGTTCATCTCAATCATATAAACTGAATACTCCATATATGTAGCCCCCAAGTGTCGGGTTGTCATGCTTGTAGCAACCTGGGACTTGTAATTGCTTATAAAAACTTTAATCAGTGTAGCCCCCAAGGGCCGGGTCATTATGCAATAATGAGCAGGGACTTTGTAAATATAGTCATGTAGATTTTAGCAGTGATGTGTAGCCCGCAAGGGCCGGCTTAGTAAGATAATACTGAACCGGGACTTGATATATACTTCAATGAAAATAACATCTTATAATGTAGCTTCCATCGTAAGGCTTGAACTCACGTCCACAAGGTTAAGAGCTTTGTGCTTTACCAACTGAGCAACGAACCCTTTAATATAATGGATTAAGGCTTGTATACCTTGAATGTTTGACAGGAGCAATTGGTAGCCCCCAAGGGCCGGCTCATTACAATGTGACGAGTCAGGTCTTCCATAAAGTGAGCAAAAAAATGACTTTGCATTAGCCCCCAAGTGCCATGGTGCATGCTGGCAGTGACACGGGCCTTGCATATTTGATGTAATCTCAATTTGAATAAAGTAGCCCCCAAGCGCCGGGTCGTGAGCCTGCAGCGACTCGGGACTATTCCCTCCATTGTAGAAATAAATCATGTCCATTAATAAAATAATAACCATTGCGCTGAAGAGACTTTGAAGACCTCCATCATAATATTGGCTATTGATAACCATAATAAAAATCCAGCCATGTTGGCTATTAAAGATTTGAATAATGTAATCCAATGATTTATAAGCGCATGATTCGAATGGCGCAATCCAAATATATACTGGCGACTTATAGTCGAAAGCCAGGCCGGGTTAATAAACATCGGATAATTTCTCATCATACTGGCGACATATAGTCGAAAGCCAAGCCGGGTTAATAAACGTCGGTGATTTATAATCATGCTTTATTCAACCTGTTTCTGCATACAACAAGTTTAAAGTGTCCTGGCGGTTTACCGCCGGACGGATCATAATGCCCAACATATAACCCGGGTTTATAACCAAGGCTGCAATTAAGAATAATCAAATATGAAATATATCATACCTGTGACATTGAATCACATCGTTGGTTTACCAACTTTTTGTAGTAAGGGTGATAACCCCAATCTTGAGTACTGATAACTCCTTCCATATTGTGCCGGTTTATGATAAAACCGTGCTGGGTTGTGATAAACACCGGATTAACCATATATAATACTGGCGACTTGTAGTCAAAACCAGACCGGGTTGATAATCTCCGGATTATGACTGATCATATACTGACAACTTGTAGTTGAAAGTCAAGCCGGGTTAATGAACACCGGTTTATCAAAAAAAGTATAAATCTCATCAAAGGAGAAAAACTTAGCAAATAAAAGCAGATGAAAACTTGTAGTCGAGGCTTTTCACGGGCTGCCAGGCCCCAAATGCGAGGCTTTTCATGGGCTGCCAGGCTGCTGAGTTAAACCGTTTTAAAAAGCCTTTTAAGATGGTCCTCCGTCTTTAACCAATCGTCGGTCTATCATTGACAAGTTCAGGGTCATATGCGATTGACTTGTCAAGTTGGTGGGTCATACCAGGCTTACCTGGGCAGAGTGACTTACTTAATGAAGGCAGGTTAACCCGGGGTGCCTATGTTTGAGTTGTTCTTGACAACACTCTTTGGCCCCCATGTAATGGCATTGCGCCAGCCAAAAGGTGTAGCTATGGTTTGTACACAACCAAGCCCCCCAGTGACTTACTGTCGTGGCTTTTGAGCCAGCCAAGTGGTGTAGCTATGGTTTGAATACAACCAAGCCCCCAAGTGACTTTTCTTTCGTGGCCTTGAGCCAGCCAAGAGGTGTAGCGATGGTTCAAACATGACCAAGCCCCCAAGTGACTTTCTTTCGTGGCCTTGAGCCAGCCAAGAGGTGTAGCTATGGTTCAAACATGACCAAGCCCCCAAGTGACTTTCTTTCGTGGCCTTCAGCCAGCCAAGAGGTGTAGCTATGGTTCAAACATGACCAAGCCCCCAAGTGATGCTGTGGCATTGCGCCGATCAAGAGGTGTAGCTATGGTTCGGGTACGACCAAGCCCCCAAGTGACAATAAGTTTTGGCATTGCGCCGATCAAGAGGTGTAGCTATGGTTCGGATACGACCAAGCCCCCAAATGACCATTGAAGCAGGGTACCTATGTTTGAGTTGTGCTTTGCAACAGACTTTCTTTGGTCCCTTTAGTTTTTGCAAGAGATAAATTCTTCTTGAACCGGGATTTTGACCCGGATATTGAGAGCTTGAAAGCTTTGTGGGAGACATCTTTCCCTTGAACCGGGTTTTAAACTGGAACCTTCATTTTCAGCCGGAAATTTTCTGACGGCCTTTCAACTCGAACTTGCGAGAAGTTAATTCCTTTTTGAACCAGACATTTTTAAACCGGATTTGAGCGCTTCAGAGCTTTGTGGCAGAACAGATTTCCCTTGAACCGGATTGTAAACCGGATATTTGAGAGCTTCAGTGAGACTGACTTCCCTTGAGCCGGATTTTAAAACGGAGTCCTTTCTGATGACCCGGAACTTCTTCATTGAGCCGGGATTTTGTAACTGTCATATACTTTCTAAACCGGAAATTTTCTGACGGCCTTTAAATTTTCATCAATATAACAGTAGCCTCCGGGACCGGGTTACCTTTCCCTCCATCGTCCTGGGGTTCTTAAATTTGCTGAAACTGGCAAGATTTGTTGAGTCATGTCATCATAGACCCCGAGTCTCAAAGGTGACTCGAGGAGTTGGCTTGAAACTCTCCATATTTGACCGTGATGTAAACCGGCATAACTTGTATATCATTGGTGTTGATAGCACGATGTGAATCCACAGAAGGTTGAGGTGACTGCGGCAGGTTATAAATGATCCCGTATGAGCCGTGTCAGCAACTCAGCCAATGGTTCCTTCCAACTGGCGATTGGAAGTTAACCAAATTGTAGTGGCGGCGACTTGTGCGCCTGCCCATTGAGCCACCCAGTGCAGACGGCGGTTGATAGTATATGATAATTTGCCTCCATTTTGTTGAAAGAAAACCGGGCTACCCAAGCTGTGACTTGCTCATACCCAATAAACAGCTCATGCAGACAGGTGCGGCCTGGCGTGTTGAAGTAGACCAAGCCGCGAGAGATGGAGGGAAAATACGACCGTAGCATCAGACGCGGTACAGACAGATGAGTTGGTCACGACGTTGTAAACCGGTGTGGACGGGCGAGTCAATCGCAGGCACGGTAAACCGCGCGGACTGGCAAGTCAACCACGTCGTGTTGATGTAGTGAACAATTGTCCTGTATCAGAAACATCGCAAGCCAGAGCAATTGCTCTTTTTAAATAAAACAATATATAATATATAAAAATTTACTGGATTGATTTCACCTGATATGTCACGCCAGAAATTATCCACCGCGGAGTTGATGATCATCACGGTAAAGCTGAAACCAATCACGGCCGAGTCGGCCACGGGAGCTTACAGATGAGTCGGCCGCGGCGTTGTAAGCCGGTGCGGTCGGGCGAGTCAATCGCAGGAGCGGTAAGCCATGCGGACGCCGAGTCGGCCGCGGGGGCGGACGGGTAAGTTGTCCGTGGCATTGTATGGCGGCGCAGATGGGCAAGTTGTCCTCCGCGTTATAAACCGGTGCGGACGCGTGAACCGCCACGAGGGCAGATGAGCGAGTTGTCCGTGGTGTTGTAAGGCGGCGTGGACGGGCGAGTTGGCCAAGGCATTGTAAGCCGGCGCAGGGGTCCGTTGAATAAGGATGACCACCTGTGCCGAATAATGTTGGCACCCCTCCATCTCCGCGGTATAATGCCACTTTGTAATTAATAATTCTCCTGCATATAAAACACAGCAAGGGAAAGTAGTTTTTGCTTGGACGAATTAATATGTGCTTGAAAAACAAGGTAAATAACACCTGGTATTTGTCGGAGGTCGATCCAGTTGTGATAACAAAGCGACCATGAAAATCAGCCGGTAGGTACAGTCAGCCGCGGCATTGCAAACGGTGCAGACGGAAGAATCAATCACAAGGACGGTAAGCCGTGCGGACGACAAGTCAATCACGGGCACAGTCCCGGCTAATTGATGTAAACCGGACTGCAAGGGACGGCGGCCTGTGCGCGCTTATTTGGTAATTCGCGCGGTCCTGACGAATTGATGCAGATCGGACCGCGGGAACGGCGGCTTGCACGCATGCCTGTCGAGCAGCGTGGCATGGACGAATCCTAATGCATGCACTCCGTATCCGCGATATAATGGCATAAAAAATTTATCCTGTGTAAAAATATTACAAGGCAAAGTAATTGTTCTTCAAAAAACAATAAGTGTTTAATAAGATAAATTTAGATGGATATCACCTGACTCGTCCGGATAACCGCGGCGCTATAAGCCGGTGCGGACGGGCAAGTCAATCACGAAGACTGATCCGGAGGTGGGTCGCTCGTGCATGTTGAACTCCCCCCTCCCTTTTTTCCGAAACACCCGGGTTTTTGAATCACGCGTCTGCTGTCGGAATCGCGCGTCATGACGACTCAAAAGATTGTTGGAAGTGACGCAATAAAAAATGCCAGCAAAAAACTCTTGAGCTGAATAGATCTGCGAGCATAAAATAGCACGAGCAGACAACATATGTTTTGTATAATACGCACTTAATACGCAGAGTAATTTAACGGAGACGAGTGCACCTGATTACATCTGTAGACATATGCAGAGCAATTTGGAAACAAGGCGAGGCGGCGTGGCCGGGGTGGCTCGACGCGCCGCCGAGGTAACTTGGTGGCGGCAACTTGTGGCAGCAGAACCGGTTCAACCCGGCGGCGGACATCAGTGAAGGATGATCAGCGCCGGCGACTTACACCCAGCAAGATGAGACCACGACATCGGGCTTCGACAGCGGAGGTGGCAGCCTCTGGTGCGACGGTACCTGCAGCGGCAGTGGAATGACTCCATGCCCACGACCCCATCCGATCCGGGTCGTGGTTGCTTTTTTTTTCTCTATAGTACTAGAGCGCTAGTTTTCCTGCTCTTTACTTTTTGCTTTGAATAATGATTGACTGGTCTAACCAGCAGCCGCTGATCAGTTCCATTTGATGTAAAGTGCTTCGCGTGGGAAGTAGCAATCCTAGTTGAACACCAAAGTGCTAGTATTAATTAATGCAGTCTTCATCTTCGTGACCATCAAGTAGTAGTACTACTGTCAATCGGATAGTCTTTTTAGTTTCTTGTCTTTCTAATTCTTTCCAATTGCTGCTAGCAGATTCCTTCAGTACACGGACTCGATCCGCGGTCGCTATCGGCGCTTGCCTTTTATTTCTTCTCAGAAGGCAACAACAGTTTTAGTCCCTTCGGGACTTGTACTGTGTCGAGAGGAGCAGCATAAAAAACCGCAACGACAGGCTAAGCTTGCTTTTGTCTTGTATTCCTGCCGGTTTAGCAGAACTAAAACGCTTCGGGACCTGAGCTTGTCACCCCATAGTAGCGATTTGAGGGACCCGGTGGATCAGACAGCGAGGCGGATCCGACAACAACAGATCGCCCTGTGTTGGCGGCGAACAGAACGCCAAAACCCTAATAATTTAACCTTTTTTTTCAATCTCATATACGATGTGCCAGCACTCCTTCATCTGGCTTTATCGTGTCGACTCTTCTTGAACCGGACAGTTGCAAGCTTCTCGATCCATGAAGAATCCCTCCAAGAACTCAACACCACCGTGCGCAGGCCCCACGGTGGGCGCCAAATGTCGTGAATTTGTCACGTCAGATGTCCTAGTAAAAGGACTTAGTTGTGAGGCCAGCGCATCTATGTAGTAGCTTGAGAGGGGTTGACCGGAATTGAGAGACGCAACACAAGACAAAGATTTAGACAGCTTCGGGCCCCGGGAAACATCATCCGGTAATAACCCTACATGCTGTTTGTGGCTAGGTCTCATTATCATCATGAGGGAGACGCCGTAAACCGGCTCTTTGTGTCTAGCCCTAGAGATTGTTTCTTCTTGCTTGCCTCTTGTCCCTCTTTGGGGAGCCCTGCCCCTCCTTATATATGTTGAAGGGGCGGGTTACATGTGGAGTCCTATTAGGATTAGGACTAGTCTATCTCTAATACAAACCAGATACAAGTCCAGGTCTTAACTCCTTGTAAGGTAAATATTCCTCATGCCTTTACTCTTAAACCAGCCCACCATTAACATAAACCGGCCTTCTGGGCCTTGAGCCTTGTGATCCGTCCGCCGCCCGCCGGGTTACCAGTGTGTCATAATGTTTAAGCAGGTTGCTTGTAATCCGCCAGGTCAGGGCAGGTCGCCAGTAAATCGCCAAGTGTCAGCGGGGTCTTCAAATAAACCGCCAAGTCCGGCCGGGTTATACTTCCGGCCGGTTTACGCCGCGGGGTATATCCCTGACAAGTAGTTTTCTTCACTGGTACGTTAAATAAAGAGTTTCGTTTCGTACTTACATAATTTAAAATGATTGTTATGGAGAGAATAAGAAAACCACTCCACTATATATTAGTCGTATACATGAGTACTATATGGACACAGCTTCATTGACTTTAGTGCACCTGCCTTTGGGTTTATGACAGGTGGGCCCAAAATGTGGCTGGCCCACCTGTCATACAGCCAAAAGCAGGTGCAGTTAAGGCACCGGAGCTTAGTCAGTACTAGAATATATATATATAAGCTGGAGCCTCAGTGCTTGTTCACTAGGGATTGCACTCTCCACACTCTTGCCGCACTACATATATATACACGCTGGAGGCTCAGCGTTCCTTTGCTAGGGTTTGCTATATTCACAGTCTCTCACCCTCTTCACCAGATCTAAACAAGACTGCGTTGTGGCCTCTGTCCCTCTCACCCCCCCTCACAGACAGCTGGCGAAGGAGGCGTCCGGATCCCGTCGCACCGGGAAGGGGAGGAGGTGCAGCGTTCACTCTATCGCCTTCGGCGAGGAAGGCAGTCCACTGCCAGCTGCGCTTTTCTCTTTCACCCAGCGCCTGCGCCGGAGGGCCACCGACCCCTTCTTCCTCGCTGTCGTACGTAATGTGGGCAGATCCGACCTCCCGCTGCACGCCTTGCCACATCCCGACAACCCTAAGGTATACGTTTCTTTGAAACCGTCATTGGTCTAGCTGCATGCTGATCTTTTTCGATTCTGTAGTCGAATCTAGGTCTTGCTTCAAAGAGGAAAGAAGGGTGCGGTGGGGTGGAGCATGAATCTAGGACGTGGTTCAATGAGGAAAGGAGGGAGGGAAAGTAGTATAGACTAGCTATCCAGCCGCTTTGTTGGTCGAAAAGGGAAAAGGGGGTAACCCAGTACAGACATCTGTAAGGAATCGAACTCTTTGTTGAAAAGGGAAAGAAACTGGGGGGGTCGGGTAGTTTGTGCAGGACTAGATTTGCTGCCCTCACATCGGAAAAAGTTTCAAAGAGAACAAATATGGGACCAACGCAGATATCCTGCTTGGCTACATACTCTGCATCACCCATTTATACGTGTGGACGCACATGGTGCTGGCATGTCCCATGTCCCATCCACATGATCGTGCAGTGTGTTTTGAGATGTTGTGCTACTTGTATTGGTACTGTTTTAAATAAATGTTGAATTGAAGTTATTGTATTGCTGTCTTTTCCCATTAAGTAGTGAACAAAAATGGGACCAACCCATACATTATGCTTGTTGCTTTGTTACAACAAACTCTGCATCACCCCCTTTATGAGTAGATGGAAGCACATGTTGTTGTTGCGCCCACTCTCCCCTGGAACTGTTTATGCTTTTTGTTAATCTAATGCCGCTGGTAAAATTAAGCAATGCCACTCTCAGAATTAACTACTGAATCTTATTTCAAAACTGCAACACTTGTTAGGGATTGGCGGGATTACCATTTTTGTGGCCGCATGTTTCATCCTCCTTTATTGGCCAGTAATTGATTCCTTTTTTGCCTCTGTTAAAATAGGGATATCTATTCAACTTGTTTCTATTGCGACATTTTGCTTCGCTTAATTTTGGTGGAACTGCACAAAATGTGACCGGACTTCCATATATGTGTTGAGATCTCTTTTAGATCTTCCTCAGGCGTTGTTTCAAATCTTGGTCTTGAAAGGTCAGTACCTACTTTCCTCAGAATTAACTACTGAATCTTAGTTCAAAACTGCAACACTTGTTAGGGATCGACGGGAGTACCATTTCTGTTAGGGATCCGCCGGAGTACATGTTTAAGAAATGTATTGTTCAGATAATGTCTCTGTTATTATATATCAGTTACAGTGTTTTACAAATGGTACTTTCCTGCTTTGTAGTTCTTTCTACATGTTTAACCAAGGTATTGTTAAGATAATGTCTCTGTTAAAATGAATCAGTCGCATTGTTTTAGGAATGATACTTTTCTGCTTTGTCGTTCTTTATACATGTTGAAACAAGGCATTGTTAAGATAATGTCTCAATTAATATGAATGAATCACACTGATTGAGAATTGCTACTCTCCTGCTTTGTTTCCCATTAAGATAAGGTAGATCGGTAGATGTTTTTCTTCTGGGAGTACAAGTCATCAACCGTTATTTCTCAGTAATTGTTTCCCTTACACCTTTTGTTGCTTACAGGGATATCAAAATTAAAGCTCGGTTTTATTCCGACTTTGATTTTAGTTGAACTGCACAAAGGGAGCCAATGTGTCCAAGGCAAACTGCTGCATTAGTGGGTCCAGTTGGTCTTAGCACTTTGCAGAAAGAAGCAGTCACTGTTTGCGCTACATTACACAAGGAATGATCGAGAAGCTTTACAGAGTATTAGTAGACGCTGGTGACATGACTAGTCTGCAGAGAGCACATAGGAAACTCTACAACACGTGGAGTGCACTGGGCAAAAAGTGCCCAAACAAGTAGAGGAAGCCAGGACAGGACTCCAAATCTGTCAATGTCATTCTAAGCAACAATGATGGGGCATCTGGGTATGGTAATCTGTTTACCGTACTTTCAGTTTGTTAGTCCACCGATTGGTGGGTTGACGCTGGGGCCAATATTCATGTGTGTGCTGTCGTGTCTTTGTTTTCTTGCAGCATATAAATACTATATCCACAGGGATGCTCAGCTTGATTTTAGTGGAACTGCACAAAATGTCCAGATGGCTTGTGTGCTCCACAATACTTCATCATGCACAATACATCAAATGGTTCTCTAATCATTCGTCGTCACCTTGAGCCACCGGACTATATGTTTGAATGGTGCTGCCAGCGTCGGCCATTAAGAAGGGTAAGAAGAAAGACAAAAAGAGAGATGGCTGCTTTACTTGTGGTTTGGAGGAACACTGGGCAAACAAGTGCCCAAACAAGTACCAAGAAGCCAGGACAGGACTCCAAGTCTGTCAATGTCACTCTAAGCAACAATGATGGGGCATCTGGGTATGGTAATTTGTTTACCATACTTTCAGTTTGTTAGTCCACCGATTGGTGGGTTGACAATGGGCCAATATTCATGTGTGTGTGATAACCCACAAGTATAGGGGATCGCAACAGTTTTCGAGGGTAGAGTATTCAACCCAAATTTATTGATTCGACACAAGGGGAGCCAAAGAATATTCTCAAGTATTAGCAACTGAGTTGTCAATTCAGCCACACCTGGATAACTTAATATCTGCAGCAAAGTATTTAGTAGCAAAGTAATATGGAAGTAACGGTAACGGTAGCAAAAGTAATATTTTTGGGTTTTGTAGTGATTGTAACAGTAACAACGGAAAAGTAAATAAGCGAAGAACAATATGTGAAAAGCTCGTAGGCATTGGATTGGTGATGGAGAATTATGCCGGATGCGGTTCATCATGTAACAATCATAATATAGGGTGACACAGAACTAGCTCCAATTCATCAATGTAATGTAGTCATGTATTCCGAATATAGCCATACGTGCTTATGGAAAAGAACTTGCATGACATCTTTTGTCCTACCCTCCCATGGCAGCGGGGTCCTAATGGAAACTAAGGGATATTAAAGCCTCCTTTTAATAGATTACCAGAACAAAGCATTAGCACATAGTGAATACATGAACTCCTCAAACTATGGTCATCACCGAGAGTGGTCCCGATTATTGTCACTTCAGGGTTGCCGGATCATAACACATAGTAGGTGACTATAGACTTGCACGATAGGATCAAGAACTCACATATATTCATGAAAACATAATAGGTTCAGATCTGAAATCATGGCACTCGGGCCCTAGTGACAAGCATTAAGCATAGCAAAGTCATAGCAACATCAATCTCAGAACGTAGTGGATACTAGGGATCAAACCCTAACAAAACTAACTCGATTACATGATAGATCTCATCCAACCCATCACCGTCCAGCAAGCCTACGATGGAATTACTCACCCACGGCGGTGAGCATCATGAAATTGGTGATGGAGGATGGTTGATGATGACGATGGCGACGAATCCCCCTCTCCGGAGCCCCGAACGGACTCCAGATCAGCCCTCCCGAGAGGTTTTAGGGCTTGGCGGCCGCTCCGTATCGTAAAACGCGATGAATCCTTCTCTCTGATTTTTTTTCTCCCCGAAAGTGAATATATGGAGTTGGAGTTGAGGTCGGTGGAGCGTCAAGGGGCCCACGAGGCAGGGGGGCGCGCCCTCCACCCTCGTGGACAGGGTGTGGGCCCCCTGACGTGGATTTTTCTTCCAGTATTTTTCTTACTTTCCAAATAGATGTTCCGTGGAGTTTCAGGTCATTCTGAGAACTTCTGTTTCTGCACATAAACAACACCATGGAAAGGCTGCTGAAAACATCGTCAGTCCGGGTTAGTTCCATTCAAATCATGCAAGTTAGAGTCCAAAACAAGGGAAAAAGTGTTTGGAAAAGTAGATACGACGGAGACGTATAACTCCCCCAAGCTTAAACTTTTGCTTGTCCTCAAGAAATTCAGTTGATAAACTGAAAGTGATAAAGAAAAACTTTTACAAACTCTGTTTGCTCTTGTTGTTGTAAATATGTAAAGCCAGCATTCAAGTTTTCAGCAAAGATTATGACTAACCACATTCACAATAACTCCTAGGTCTCATGTTTACTCATGTCAATGGCATAATCAACTAGCGAGCGATAATAATAAATCTCGGATGACAACACTTTCTCAAAACAATCATAATATAATATAATAAGATGGTATCTCGCTAGCCCTTTCTGAGACCGCAAAACATAAATGCAGAGCACCTTTAAAGATCAAGGACTGACTAGACATTGTAACTCATGGTAAAAGAGATCCAGTCATAGTCATACCCAATATAAATTAATAGTAATGGATGCAAATGACAGCTGCGCTCTCTAGCTAGTTCTCTTTAATAAGAGGGTGATGACCAACATAAAAGTAAATAGATAGGCCCTTCGCAGAGGGAAGCAAGGATTTGTAGAGGTGCCAGAGCTCGGTTTTAAAGCAGAGATAAATAATATTTTGAGCGGCATACTTTCATTGTCAACATAACAACCAAGAGATGGCGATATCTTCCATGCTACACACATTATAGGCGGTTCCCAAACAAAATGGTAAAGTTTATACTCCCCCTCACTACTAGAAAAAGGCTTACTAGTGGCGCACCAGTTTTGCCTACTAATGGCGCACTAATGGTGCGCCACTAGCACCACGCCACTAGAATATTTTAGTAATGGCGCACCAAAGGTACGCCATTAGTATCTGGTATACTAATGGCGCACCACGGGTGCGCCATTAGTATCCCAAAGGTGCGCCATTAGTAAGTGGTATACTAATGGCGCACCAGATGGAAGTGCGCCATTAGTAACATTTTAAAAAAAATCGTTTTTTCTTAATCTCAGGTCACTATTTCACATATGAGATATCCAACACATATATATACAACAAGCATCCATATAACAATCATATCCAACACACAAGTTTCATCATATATACATACATAGCCAACACATAGTTCCATCGTTACATATCACAAAAGTTTCACATTGTTCATCCAACACCGTTATCCATCCAACACCATCTTACAAAAGTTTCACATAGTTCAGTTCTCATTGTTCTTCTCCTTCTCCTTCCTCAGCCTGATGCGCCAAGAGCGGCGAGGCGGTGGAGGCAGCTGTGGGATGTAGTCTTCTACCACAATTGGCGTGGTCATGTCGCCCAGCTGTGGGATCGCCGGCGCCACCACCGGTGCGTGGTCATTGTCAGGCACCACCACCATCGCGAGGCCACCTTCAGGCAGGACGGGCACGACCATCGCTAGGTCATCCTCAGCCACCACCATCTCTTGCCCATGGTCAGCCACCACCATCTCTTGCCCATGGTCAGCCACCACCATCTCTTGCCCTTGGTCAGCCACCACCAGCGCTAGGTCATCCTCAGCCTGATGCCCATCGTCATCCTGCAGCTCCTCATCCCCACTCTGCTCCTCTTCTCCCCCACTCCAGTCCGGATCATCCTTCTTGCTGTCTTTGCTGCTGCTTTCGCTAAAGCCAGAATCGCTGCTGCTTTGGCTGTAGCCAGTGTCGCTGCTGCTGCTCCCATTGCCTGTCCAAATGCAACAATGGCCGTTAACAATCGATGTGAGACAAAGCCAAATGTAGAGGAATAAGAAGAGGCAGAACGCACTGGCATCTTCATCGTCAGCGTAGCGCATGCGACACATAGTCGTGTTGAAAACCTTCACGATGAGCATTGTGGCGTCATCGTCGTACCTGAAGAGAAGAAAGTACCCTGTCCGCAGGTCGTAGGCACTGTAGAACTTGTCCCAGCCACGGCACAGGTACATGTGGCCCTCCTCGATCACCAACTCCACGTCCCACAGCCTGCGAACCCCGCCGTCGGCCTGTCGGAGCTTCACATTATGTGGCAGATCTTCACCCAACATGTTCATAAAAGTGTCAGGAAGCCTCTGCAATTTGGGACAAGGAGTGATGTAGCAAACAACAGAGTTATCATAATGAGATGGGTGAAGGGGAGATCTCTCGTTTTATATACCTGCCTCGTGGCTGATACTGAAGTCCCAAGTATGACACTGAAGAACTCGAAAGCATCCAACTCGTACTCCGGTGAGGCAGAGCGGCGGTGGCTGCTTCCCCCCATCTCTGATAAGCAGCAGAAGAGACCAATTAGTACCCTTACAACATCACATTGCAAATAGATGAATTGTGTAGGTATGCATGGATTTAAGATTATTTGTTTAAAGCCAATTTGTCAATGATTAATATGATATCTCAATTTCCACCAAATAATACATTTGTTATACACCACATTTTCTTTTCCTTTGGAAAAGAAAAAAGCACACTGCATTCAAGTGAATGTATCTTTTATTGCAAAGCCACAACTTAGCAATAGATTCAAAGTTAACTATTGGCACCTAGAAAAGCATTTCAACATCTTCACAGATTTTACTAGCTACAATACATTCAAAAAATAAATGATATACAGTTTGTATCTCTTTGCAATGAACACACTCTAAGGGTTTTGCCATCCCCCTTTTCCTTAGATTGTCACAAGTCATGATTTTGTTCTGGGAGAACATCCAAATGAAACCTTATACCCTAGGGGGCAATTTAATACTCCATACTACAGGAAGATACAAAGGTTGCATCCATTGAGCTCCAGCTGCAGCTGCCGCTGAGGTATCCATGAGCCATCATGCCAGCCAGCCAGGAAATAAACTTTACTTTCCAAAGGAAAAAAATACAATGCATATATAGATAGATGAGCATGTTCAGTTTATAAGAATGAATATAAACAAGCAAAGAATGCATGCATGCATATCAAGAGTTGGCATCTACAGGTTCTCCAAAATGAGTAGAAAGGGAGCATGCTGACATCTATACAAGCCAATAATGATTTACTACTCAATGGAACAGGGTAAGATAAACACCAGTCAATAAATTTACTACATCAAAAGGAGTAAAACTCAACAATGCAGCACTATCTCTGAACCTAACCTTTGTTTAGTATGGGTATGACAAATCAATGAGTTGGTCATCACAATGTCAAATGCCATTGGAAGACAAGAAATTAGGTCATCACATAACAACAATTGGATGGCCTCGTGAACAACCAAGACTTCCTTGAATGGCTGCCAAGTTACTACTAGCAGGCTCAAAAGTCAAGTAAACTGAAGATTGACCTTCTGAAGTTCTAAGTATGGCTGTGCTGTCAGGTTACTACTAGCAGCAACATGGAAGTAGACTTGATGATAACTATTGCACAAATATGTAAGAAAGGAGCAAGTGCATCTACTTATTGGAACAAGCCTGACAGTGGGAAAGCTATAAACTTATAATGACCGCGTTCAGATAAAAGATTGCAACCAAGCAAATCTGGAAAATGTATTATCAACTATAAAATATGGGTTGCAAACCAAACAACTAAGCATACTTTGTCAGATGATAACTATTGCAAACCAAACAAGTAAGCAGAGCACATGTATATACCTGTATCACTGTCTTGGAGCCAACAAACGCCTCAATTTTTCTCCAACCGCGATCGAACCTGTTACGCAGAAACACAAACAGAGAGATACATGTAACTAACGAGGACAGACAGACAAGGTAACAAGAACTCCACAGCTCAATTAAGCCTATACATGTAACTAACGAGGACCATGTCATTATCATGGCAGTCCACTATATATTTTTATGACAAAATACATCATTATCAGGGCACATTATGGCCATTTTCTTACATGATGCCAAGCTAATGACTGACATCTGTTCTTGGCAAATGATGAGTCTCTGGTGCCCCTTGCAAATTGTTGATGCCACATTGTACTTGTACCCCATATGTTTAACCCCAAACACAAAAACATCACCATAAGGACTGAGATAAAAACTAATACTATCATGTACTTGAAGAAAGCCTGTTCTTTTCTCTTTCCGTTTTGAACCTGACACACACTGCATCATCACATATTTTCCTAGAAATTCAGTACAGCATGTTGGGGGTGAGGGGCATCACCTCGAATCACCTAGAGGACGCCGGCGGGGAGAGAAACCTAGGGGGAAGGAGGGGAGGAGAGAGGAGGAATCACCTAGAGGACGCCGGCGTCGAGGAGGCTGCGGGCGGTGATCCGGAGGAAGGGGCCCGTGATGTCGTCGGCGTCCTTGGCCGCCTTCTTGACCTTCCGAGCAGAAGAAGGCACGGGTGGTGAGAGGAGGAGGAGGAGAAGCTAGGGGGAAGGGAGGGAGGGGACGTACGTGCTGGGGTGTAACATCCCAAATTTTCAATTTGGTATGTTATACATAGATCATCTTGCATATCATATTTTTATTACATTTGACGAATCCTCGATAAATCCTAAGCAACTCAAGGACCCTCGGAGAGAGTTGGGGATTTTCTCGATTTTTCATATTTGATTTTCATCAACTAATAAAACGAGGACTTTGGTTTTAATTATTTTCTCTCCGGAAAAATATTTCATTAAAAATAAATGAGGGGAGAAAATATGACTTCTCCAAAACAATTGAAATATTGGAGGAAAAGTGTTAAAATCATTTATTGGATTTTATTCGGAGTTTTGTTTGCAATTTTAATTGCATTAAAAAAATATTGCACGTTTTCAAAAATTTATTTTGTGTCAAAAATGTTCACCCTGTTCTAAATATTCTAACTAGACGGGGAAATTTATTTTATCTTTTTTGGACTTTTATTTATTTTTCTACGATTTATTTCGCGGAACGTATTTAAAAAAAATAATTTGCGCCGCGCCCGACCGGGCCGAGGCCCAGCCGAGCCGCCGGCCCACCCCGCGTTCTCCTCCGCGCGTACGCCGCCGCCGCCTTTGCCCCTCCTCCAAGCACCTCCCCCCTCCATAAATAGCCCCGCCGCTGCCCCCTCCCTCTCACCCGGCCACCGCCCCGCACCCGCAGCCCGCCGCCCGCCGCTGGGAGCCCGCACCGCCGCCGCCTCGAGCCGCCGCCCCGCTCGCCGATCGCCGCTGCCGGAGTCGCCCCTCGCCGCCCCTCGCCACCCCGCACCCCGCCGCCCTCGCCGGAGCCAGCCAAGCCCCGCCGGAGCCCGCCCCGACGAGGTATCTTCCGATGCCGTTTGCCGGTTTTGTTAAAAAAAGCCGTTCGTTTAAAAAAAAACCTAGATCGGTTTTTTCAGTTTTGTTATTTTGTGAGCGTTCACCGCCTCATTCGTTTTAACGAACGTGTTCGTCGGATTTTCTCTGTAACGAACGTGCGTTCCTTAACCGTTCGTCCATTTTTTCTTTTTCGTCGGATTTTCCTGATTATCTCAGATCTCGATTTCTGATCGGATCTTCGTTCCTGTTTAACTTTTCGCTCGTTTATCGGAATCAGGCGATTCAAGCGCCTAGAGTTTCATCTCGAAATTCTCTTTCCGTTTAACCTACTCAAACAAGGTTTTGCTACTGTAAAATTTGACCTAGATCCAGATTAGTAAACGAAGCTTGTTTCTTTCGCCGTTTGACTTTTGTTGCTTCGTTCGAGTTGATTCTTTTTGCAAACCGGAGTTCTTAATTTGAACTTTCTGGTTGGATCTTTCATTCGAGTTTTACCTGTGCATTAGATGAGTACTTATTGTTTGCTTGTTTGTTTGCGATAGAGTACCCGGAGTGTGCCGCTTGTTACTTCGAATCGCTAGGTTTCGCGGATCATCAGCAAGGCAAGTAACACTTTGATCATACCTTCCATACCCAGTTTTTATTGCATTAGATCTATTTCCTCAAACACTTGCATGATTAGGATCTATTTAAATTGTGGGTATTGGGAAGTAGTTGAGGTAGTACCTATTACCTGTTTTCTTGTCAAACCCTTGGGAGTTACTTCTACGTTGCTATTATATTTCCATGCTATGCTCGTAGACGTGGATTGGGTTTTGAGAGATTTCCATGACAGATGTGAGATTGTTAATTAATGGTTTACCTAAGGTGGCAACTAAAACTCACATCTGGGTGGATTGAGGTACCTGGGTATTCCAGGATTGCCTATTTTTTCTTTTGGACCGCCACCCAGGTTCAAAGGGATCATAAGATTATTCATGCTAGAAACTTCCGTGTGCAGCCACAAGCTATTATGGGCTCTAGCATAGTTGATTAAGTTGTGTGAACTCTTACAGTGGTAGACTAGCAGATGTAGGGGAAAGCAGGTGTAACTGTCTACCCATACGTAAGGTGCAAACACTTCTGAAAGACTGTGTCTCGGTCATCCGCTTCTCAAACATCATGTAGTGCGAGAATCAAGCGGAGGCGATCGGGTCTTGTGGGGAAAAGTGCACAAAACCTCTGCAGAGTGTACAAACTAATCATGGTTAGCCGTGTCCCCGGTTATGGACAACTTGAGTATCTAGTACTTGGATTATCATGTGAATCTCATCACCATGTTACTTTTAATTAACTTTGCTGGGTTAATGATGATTCTTAATTGGGATTGAGATGCTGTCAACCATCTCAATGTTTAACAACCACCGTGATAGTTAAATAAAATTTATTCCTTTGCAGTAGGGAAAAATTGGCTTTTCGCAAAAACTTTAACCATAGAGCTTTCCACCAGCCATATATGCATGTAGTATAGCATTATGATGTTCATTATTCTCTATGTGTTATTTTGCCAGCATATTCCATGTGCTGACCCGTTTTTGGGCTGCAACGTTTCATGTTGCAGACTTTTCAGACGACGAGTAAGGTGCCTTAGGTCGTGGTCTTATACTCAGTGATGCCGCTGGAGTTGATGGACTCACTTATCTTCCAAGTCTTCCGCTGTTATCGTATTTAGATGGCCTTAAGCCATATTTATCATACTTATTCTCTTTGGAGATATTCGATGTAATAAGTGTGTGATTGCTACTTTGTTATAAATCCTCCATTTGTACTGTGTGTGTCAGCATTACTGATCCAGGGATGACACTGGTGCACAGCAGCACAGACCATTTGAGGTCTGGTCGCTACATGGGGCGGGGCGGCGAAGGAGCGGCGAGCGCGGGGGCGGCGGCGCGAGGGAGCTGCAGTGCTGGGGGGCGGCGGGGGTGGA
Organism: Triticum aestivum; assembly: GCF_018294505.1. Classification (NCBI taxonomy): domain Eukaryota; kingdom Viridiplantae; phylum Streptophyta; class Magnoliopsida; order Poales; family Poaceae; genus Triticum; species Triticum aestivum. Next base: position 121,525,708 of record NC_057802.1, on the reverse strand, counting down.
GTCCGGCGGGGGTCGGGGCGGCGGCGTCGAGGCATCGCAAGACCACAGCGGCGGACGACGTGCAGGTGCGGCGGACGGAGGGGGCGGAGCAAGGGGGCGGCGGCGTACGGTTGGGGTCGAGTGGGGGATCTGGCGAGGGAGGGAGGGAGGCCACAGTGCGAGGGGAACAAGTACGTCGATTCTAATGGCGCACCTCCCCCTGGTGCGCCATAAGTACGTCGATTCTAATGGCGCACCTCCCCCTGGTGCGCCATTAGAATTTTGTTTTACTTACTAGCCCGACTGGTCAGGTTATATTCCACCTAACCCTATCTCCATCAGAACATGCCCACTAGCCCGACTGGTCAGCACGCAGCACACACACTAGGAGGTCCTGGGTTCGATTCCCAGGCTCCCCAATTTTTGTTTTTATGCATTTAAAATGCTGTTTGATATTTATTTGTGTTTAAATATGTTCAAACTTGTTTAAATCATAACAGTAATATTTTTTTTATAAAAACAGTAATGATTTTTTAAAAAATATCATCAAATTTGTTATTTGAAAATATAATCAAATTTGCTTTTTTTTTGCAAATTTAGTTGCATTCATTTGTGACGGTGGACGGGCCGGGGAGGGTGCGGGGGGTCGTCGGCGACGGCCGGTGGATATTTATTTGTGTTTAAATATGTTCAAACTTGTTTAAATCATAACAGTAATATTTTTTTTATAAAAACAGTAATGATTTTTTAAAAAATATCATCAAATTTGTTATTTGAAAATATAATCAAATTTGCTTTTTTTGCAAATTTAGTTGCATTCATTTGTGACGGTGGACGGGCCGGGGAGGGTGCGGGGGAGAGGGTGCGGGGGGTCGTCGGCGACGGCCGGTGGAGCGGGGGAGGGTGCGGTGGGTCGTCGGCGACGGTGGAGTGGGGGAGGGTGCGGGCCGGGGGTCGGCGGCGGCGGCCGGTGGAGCGGGGGAGGGAAATATTCTTTCTCTCCGAAACCACCTGCCCCGCGAGATATCCGAAACCGAGATAGTCGTGAGCCGTCGTGAGCAGTGCGGCTCTCATAGGGAAATATTCTTTCTCTGCGGCGTCCCACGTATCAACCAACTGCCCCAGGTGCGCCATTAGTAGTTTTGCAAAAAAGTAAAAAATAAAAAAAATATTGTAGTGGCGCACTATGTTCCTGGTGCGCCATTACTAGTTACAACTAGTAATGGCGCACTATGTCCTCGTGCGCCATTAGTATGTCTGGCAAAATAAAAAAATTGTTACTAATGGCGCACCGTGTGTCTGGTGCGCCATTAGTGTATTTCACACTAATGGCGCACCAGCACATGGTGCGCCACTGCTACATAGCAATGGCGCACCACATATCTGGTGCGCCATTAGTGGCCATTCCATCTATAGCCCTTTTCCTAGTAGTGCCTCCACCAACAAGCATCAATCCATGGCTTGCTCGAAACAACGAGTGCCTCCAACTAACAATAGTCCCGGGGGAGTTTTGTTTGCAATTATTTTGATTTAGTTTGCATAAAGCATGGGACTGGGCATCCCGCTGACCAGCCATTTTCTCGTGAGTGAGGAGCGGAGTCCACTCCTCTTGAGAATAACCCGCCTAGCGTGGAAGATACGGACAGCCCTAGTTCATACATGAGCTATTCGAGCATGCAAAACAGAATTTCATTTGAAGGTTTAGAGTTTGGCACATACAAATTTACTTGGAACGGCAGGTAAATACCGCATATAGGAAGGTATAGTGGACTCATATGGAATAACTTTAGGGTTTAAGGGATTGGATGCACAAGCAGTATTGCCGCTTAGTACAAGTGAAGGCTAGCAAAGACTGGGAAGCAACCAACTAGAGAGCGGCAACAGTCATGAACATGCATTAAAATTATTAGACATTGAGTACAAGCATGAGTACGATATAATCCACCATGAACATAAATATCGTAAAGGCTATGTTGATTTGTTTCAACTACATGTGTGAACATGTGCCAAGTCGAGTCACTTAAATCATTCAAAGGAGGATACCACATCACAACCATTTTAATAGCATGTTGGCACGCAAGGTAAACCATTATAACTCATAGCTAATCAAGCATGGCACGAGGAACTATAATCTCTAATTGTCATACCAAACATGTTTATTCATAATAGGCTGAATCAGGAACGATGAACTAATCATATTTACAAAAACAAGAGAGGTCGAGTTCATACCAGCTTTTCTCATCTCAGTCAGTCCATCATATATCGTCATAATTGCCTTTCACTTGCACGACCGAACGATGTGAAAATAATAAGAGTGCATGTGCATTGGACTAAGCTGGAATATGCGAGCAATCAATAAACACGAGAAGACAAGGCAATATGGGCTCTTGATTAAATCAACAATAATGCATATAAGAGCCACTTCAACAATTTAATTATGGTCTTCTCCTATCGACCCCCAATGAAAAGAAAAGAAATAAAACTATTTACACGGGAAAGCTCCCAACAAGCAAAAGAAGAACGGGAAATCTTTTTGGGTTTTCTTTTTAATTATTACTACTACAGCAAGAAAGTAAACTAGCTTAAAGCTAAACTATTTTTTTTGTTTTTCTTAAGGTTTATCAAACACAAGAAGAAAGCAGGAAAAGAAAATAAACTAGCATGGATATTACAGTGAAAAAGTATGAGCACCGACATCTAGCAATGAGTGTGTGAACATAAATGTAATGTCGGTGGGAAATATGTACTCCCCCAAGCTTAGGCTTGTGGCCTAAGTTGGTCTATTACCACGAATGGCCTGGCGGATATCCATAGTTGTAGCTGGGGTCATACTGAGATGAAGAAGACTCTGACTGCCACTGGTTGGCAATCATCTCCGGATCCCAATGGTAGTTAGACTGTCGTGGAGGTTCAAATTGTGGTTCCGGCTCCGTGGCTGGTGTAGGGTTCCGGTAGGCGTGGATGGCCACCAACGGAACGAGATAAGGACCTTTAGATAAATTAAACAAGGAGGGAGCAGGCAAGGTAATAGTCTCAGGGTGATGTTTATCAAAGAACAATTTGCATTTAAGCGCTCCTTCCCTATTCTTAACAATAAAGTCATGCGCTACCATACTCTTATAATCTAAATAAGCAGTGGGCAGCAATTTTTCTTCTTTTTCATAGTGCCTAATAGGTATGTTATAGTGTGCAGCAAGGCGTGAAGCATAAATACCTCCAAAAATGGGGCCCTTTGTACGGTTCATACTTAACCGTTTGGCAATAATACTGCCCATACTAACAGTGCTATTGTAGAATAAACCACGGAACAAAATAATAATATCAGGAACACTAAGGTTTCCACAGTTTCCGCGACCAATTAAGCAACGACTAGCAAATATGGCAAAGTAGCGTAAAACAGGAAAATGTATGCTAGTGATTCTTGCATCGGAAACCTTCCTGGTTTCCCCCACAGTGATAGTGTCAATAAACCCATCCACATCTTTACAATGTGGTTCCTCTAAACTACCCTCAAAAGGTATTTCAAAATTCATCTAGTGGCATCTTCTTAACAACATCATATAAATGAAACTCTACTGAAGGAGGTGATTCCTTAGGATAATAGTAGAAGTTTTGCACAAAAGTATTGGTGAGTAAGAGATACTGTTTGCGTTGGTCGCAGAGGAAGTCGGTGAGGCCTACATTCTCAGCCAATTCATAAAAATCATTGTAAATCCCAGCTTCTCTCAAGAAATCATCGGAAGGCCATTCACATGGCCGAACCTCCGCGGTGCGTGGCAAATTATATTTGGGCCTCTGTGCTTCTTCACTTTGCTTTTCCTTCGGGCTTCGGCTCGATGAGCCCCTCAAAAATCTCTTCATTATTTTCTGAAAAATTCTGAAATTTTTAGTAGCTTCAAATAAAAGTGAACCAAGCTCAACAAAATTGATAGCAACTACTCCTACAAGTGCCTAGATCCTATATCGAGCATTAGAACTACTTGGAACCATATGAATTTGACATGCTAGCTCAAGAACATGGTCACCTAGGCAGCACAAATTTGCAATGAATAGAGCACTAGAACAAAAACTAATTGGACCAATGGAGGAGTCACATACCAAGGAACAATCTCCCCAAGCAGTTTTGTGAGAGGTGCTTTCAGCAAGGAGATCGAAAATCGCAGCAAAATGAGCTAGAACTCGTGCTTGATCTGGATGGTGGTGTTTGTGGGAGGAAGAAGAAGTGTGTGGGTGCAGGAATAAGTGCAGGGGAGCCACCTTGAGCCCACGAGGCAGGGGGCGCGCCCTAGGGGGGTAGGGCGCGCCCTCCACCCTCGTGGCCAAGTGCTTGCCCCTCTTGCTGTGTTCTCAGTGCCAGATATTCTCTAATATTCCAGAAAAAATCATATTTCATTTTCAGGGCATTTGGAGAACTTTTATTTTCGGGGTATTTTTATATTGCATGGATAAATCAGGAAACAGACAAAAAATACTATTTTTACTTTATTTCAACTAAATAACAGAAAATAGAGAGAGGGTACAGAAGGTTGTGCTTCCAGCTTCATCCATCTCATGCTCATCAGAAGGAATCCACTAACAAGGTTGATCAAGTCTTGTTAACAAACTCATTCTGAATAACATGGAACCAGAGAAATTTTGAATAACACTATGTTACCTCAACGGGGATATGCACATCCCCAATAATAAGAATATCATATTTGTTCTTGACAGAAGGAAGAGGAAATTCAAAACCTCCAAAAATAATCGATGAAATTTTTCCAATAGAATTGATACTATGGACTTGAGGTTGTTTCCTCGGAAAGTGTACCGTATGCTCATTACCATTAATATGAAAAGTGACATTGCGCTTGTTGCAATCAATAACAGCCCCTGCAGTATTCAAAAAAGGTCTTCCAAGAATAATAGACATACTATCGTCCTCAGGAATATCAAGGATAACAAAGTCCGTTAAAATAGTAATGTTTGCAACCACAACAGGCACATCCTCACAAATACCGACAGGTATAGCAGTTGATTTATCAGCCATTTGCAAAGATATTTTAGTAGGTGTCAACTTATTCAAGTCAAGTCTATGATATAAAGGGAGAGGCATAACACTAACACCGGCTCCAAGATCACATAAAGCAGTTTTAACATAGTTTCTTTTAATGGAGCATGGTATAGTTGGTACTCCTGGATCTCCAAGTTTCTTAGGTATTCCACCCTTAAAAGTATAATTAGCAAGCATGGTGGAAATTTCAGCTTCCGGTATCTTTCTTTTATTAGTGACAATTTCTTTCATATACTTAGCATAAGGATTCATTTGAGCATATCAGTTAATCGCATACGTAAGAAGATAGGTCTAATCATTTCAGCAAAGCGCTCAAAACCCTCATCATCCTTTTTCTTGGATGGTTTGGGAGGAAAAGGAATGGGTTTCTAGACCCATGGTTCCCTTTCTTTACCGTGCTTCCTAGCAACAAAGTCTCTCTTATCATAACGTTGATTCTTTGATTGTGGGTTATCAAGATCAACAGTATGTTCAATTTCTACATCATTATCATTACTAGGTTGAGCATCATCATGAACATCATCATTAGCATTTTCACTAGGTTCATGTTCATTACCAGATTGTGTTTCAGCATCAGAAATAGAAATATCATTTGGATTCTCAAGTGGTTCAGCAATAGGTTCACTAGAAGTATGCAAAGTCCTATCATTTTTCTTTTTCTTCTTTTTAGAAGGACTAGGTGCATCAATATTATTTCTTTGAGAATCTTGCTCAACTCTTAGGATGGCCTTCAGGATACAAAGGTTCCTGACTCATTTTACCAGTTCTAGTAGCCACTCTAAAAGCATAATCATTATTCTTACTATTCAATTCATTGAGCAAATCATTTTGAGCTTTAAGTACTTGTTCTACTTGAGTGGTAACCATAGAAGCATGTTTAGTAATGAGTTTAAGTTCACCTTTAACATTAGCCATGTAATTACTCAAGTGTTCAAGCGTATCGGAATTGTATTTCAATTGTCTACCAAAATAAGCATTGAAGTTTTCTTGTTTGACAATAAAATTATCAAACTCTTCTAAGCATTGTCTAGCAATTTTAGTAGGATTTCAGCTTTATCATATCTATAGAGAGAATTTACCTTTACTACCTGTGTCGGGTTATCAAGACCATGAGTTTCTTCAATAGGTGGAGGATTAAGATCATATATTTCTTCAACGGGCGGTAAATTAAGACCATGTATTTCTTCAATAGGAGGTAAATTCTTAACATCTTCAGCTTTAATACCCTTTTCTTTCATAGATTTCTTTGCCTCTTGCATATCTTCAGGACTGAGAAATAGAACACCTCTTTTCTTTGGAGTTGGTTTAGGAATAGGCTCATGAGCTGGCTCAGGAAGTGTCCAATTATTTTCATTTGTCAACATATTATTCATTAGTATTTCAGCTTCATCCGGTGTTCTTTCCCTGAAAACAGAACCAACACAACTATCCAGGTAATCTCTAGAAGCATCGGTTAGTCCATTATAAAAGATATCAAGTATTTCATTTTTCTTAAGAGGATGATCAGGAAAAGCATTAAGTAATTGGAGTAGCCTCCCCCAAGCTTGTGGGAGACTCTCCTCTTCAATTTGCACAAAATTATATATTTCCCTTAAAGCAGCTTGTTTCTTATGAGCAGGGAAATATTTAGCAGAGAAGTAATAAATCATATCCTGGGGACTACGCACACAACCAGGATCAAGAGAATTAAACCATATCTTAGCATCACCCTTTAATGAGAACGGAAATATTTTAAGGATATAAAGGTAGCGGGTTCTCTCATCATTAGTGAACAGGGTGGCTATATCATTTAATTTAGCAAGATGTGCCACAACAGTTTCAGAATCATAGCCATAAAAAGGATCAGATTCAACCAAAGTTATTATATCAGGATCAACAGAGAATTCATAATCCTTATCAGTAACACAGATAGGTGAAGTAGCAAAAGCAGGGTCAGGTTTCATTCTAGCATTAAGAGATTGCTGCTTCCATTTAGCTAATAATTTCTTAACATCATATCTATCTTTGGAGGCAAAAATTTCGTTAGCAATTGCTTCATCCATAACATAGCCCTCAGGCACAACAGGTAATTCATACTTATTAGGGGAAGAGTCTTCGTCATCACTTTCATAAATATTATCAATAATTTCATTCTCTCTAGCCCTAGCAAGTTGTTCATCAAGAAATTCACCAAGTGGCACAGTAGTATCAAGCATAGAAGTAGTTTCATCATAAGTATCATGCATAGCAGAAGTGGCATCATCAATAACATGTGACATATCAGAACGAATAGCAAAAGCAGGTTTAGGTGTCGCAAGCTTACTCAAAACAGAAGGTGAATCAAGTGCAGAGCTAGATGGCAGTTCCTTACCTCCCCTCGTAGTTGAGGGATAAATTGTTGTCTTAGCGTCTTTCAAGTTCTTCATAGTGACCAGCAGATATAAATCGCAAGTTACTCAAAGAATAGAGCTATGCTCCCCGGCAACGGCGCCAGAAAATAGTCTTGATAACCCACAAGTATAGGGGATCGCAACAGTTTTCGAGGGTAGAGTATTCAACCCAAATTTATTGATTCGACACAAGGGGAGCCAAAGAATATTCTCAAGTATTAGCAACTGAGTTGTCAACTCAGCCACACCTAGATAACTTAATATCTGCAGCAAAATATTCACAAGGGGGGAGGAGAGTAGGGCATTAACTGGGCGGGCTGTGGCCCGTCTAGCCCAGGACAGATATCCAGCCCAGATATTAATTTTTTTCAAGATGAAAATGGCTAGCCCAGCTATACGTTTTTGAGGAATACCCAGGCAAGGTCAACTTGTTATTCTCCGCCCCGCTGGGCTGCAAATCTTTCCTAGGAGGGATGCATTAGGCTTAACAGGAAAATGGGCTTTAAAAAATAATAAATGGGATGTAATTATAAAAATTGGGCTGTAACTATAAAAAAATGCACCAAGCACGAAATTAGTTTATAAAATATTATTTATGGATTTTGAAAATCTTCATTTTTTACTGTTACGCACGCAATGTTTCGTTAGATTTTTACGTAATACAAGTTTATATTTAATCTGACTAGAAATTTCGGGATAAAAATATTTCGGATCCCATGAAAATGTGGGAAATTTTATTGAATTCTGTCTTGAACGGTTGGTTGAAATTATGAATCGTTGTCCTCGCTAGAAAATGGGCTGTACTTTTAACAAACTGTAAATGGGCTATAGTAAATTCCATTAGAATTAAAAAATGGGCTATACATTCTTACAAATCGCAAATGGGCTATAAGTTCTCTGCCACACACTTGTGGGCCTACTAAGTTGACGCGTATGCAAGGCTTTGTCAACTTATTATAGTCAACACACGGTTCTAGCAGCAGTGGCCGTTGGATGTCCATCCAATGGATGTCGTGCTTCTTCTTCAATCTCGGATATTCTTGCTTCACCCGCCCAAAAAATGATTCCTCCCCCTGACATCTGGGGCGCACCGTTTCGGAAGCTGACCTGTGGGCCTACTAAGTTGACGCGTACCAAGGGCTTTGTCAACTTAGTCAATATGAACGATTCTAGCTGCAGTGACCGTACGATATCCATCCAACGGCCGTAGTGCTTCTTCAACCTCTGGTCTTCTTACTCCAGGCGCCCAAAGCAGCGCCGGTCGTGCCGCCTGCTCCTGCCTCCCGTGGCCGGCTGTGCTGCCGCGAAGGTCTCACCGCCCCCTACTACTCCCACCGCTGGCCAGGCCATCCCTCCACTCACCCACACCCCCTGTTATTCTGCGGCGACGACAGCCTCACACCGCAGCCGAACCAGTGAACCCTCGTACTCCTCTCCGCGTGGGCATCCACGACCACGTCTTCCCTGGCTCCGTGTCGTCCCCTTCCTAGGCCTCGCCATCGTCCACCGCCCTGGTGCTCTCAGCGCGGCGCGGTCAACGTGGTCAAGGAACGACTTCCATCGGAAGAGTACTGTCGTGGAGAGGCTGACAGCTCGGTCCACGGCAGCCGCAAGGAAGTGCCTCCTTATTACACGGAAATTAATTATTCCTCCACCTGACAGCAGGGACCCACCGGACGGGCCATCGTATTTGGCGAAAAAATGTTTGCCCCCTGACTGCTGGGACCCACCGGACGGGCCACCGTATTTCGCGAATAAAAGTTCCCCCGCTGTCACCTCGGACCCATCGGAAGTGCCTCCTTATTACGCACAAAAAAATGAATACTCCCCTTGCTAGCTGGGACCCAGTATAGTGGGAGGCTGACTTGCGGGCCTACTAAGTTGACGGGGGGAGGGCTTTGTCAACTTAGTCAATATGCACGATTCTAGTTCCATTGACCGTACGATGTCCATCCAACGGCCGTAGTGCTTCTTCAACCTCTGGTCTTCTTGCTCCAGCCACCCAAACCAGCGCTGGTCGTGCCTCGTGCTCCTGCCTCCCGTGGCCGGCTGTGGTGCCGCGGAGGCCTCACCGCCCCCTACTACTCCCACCGCTGGCCAGGCCATCCCTCTACCCACCCACACCCCCTGTTATTCTGTGGCGACTGCAGCCTCACACCGCAGCCGAACGAGTGAAACCTCGTACTCCTCTCCGCGTGGGCATCCACTTCCGCGTCTTCCCTGGCTCTGCGTCGTCCCCTTCCCAGGCCTCGCCGTCGTCCACCGCCATGGTGCTCTCAGCACGGCGTGGTCAACGTGGTCAAGGAACGGCTTCCATCGGACATGGACTGTACGTGGAGAGGCGGACAGCTGGGTCCACGGCCGCACCAAGGAAGTGCCTCCTTATTACGCGCAAAATAATTATTCCTCCACCTCACAGTGGGGACCCACCGGACGGGCCACCGTATTTCGTGAAAAAACATTTCCCCCTGACTGCTGGGACCCACCAGCTATATCTTCGCACGCAAGTAAGTGCGTCCGGGCAAAAAAACGATTCGCCCCCATGACTGCTGGGACCCACTAGCTACATCTTCGCACGCAAGGAAGTGCCCGATAGTCGGGACCCACCTGGTCGAAGCGTACGTAGGGTTGTCATTCTGGTCGCAAATGTGTACGTACATACTGGTTGATGTAGAGGCACGCACGTGTCGTAGTAGAGGCGCGCACATAGCATCTACACGTACGTACAACGGCCAGTGTGCAAGAAAGAAAATACGGCCACGTACGTACATACGGGCAGGGCCTCGAATGCCTACTCATGCATATGTATGGCCAGGGCTCGTGTACATGGCTGGGTCGGAATGGAGAAACTGCGTTGTCATGTTCATGGGGAGCCAACCGGCTGGGTCAGAACGGAATGCGTCGTCGTGTTCATCGGGAGGGCTTGGACGGAACAACCGATGGAAACGAGGCCTGGCGTACCGCAGAACGGAGGAAACGGCCTTTTGTTCGACCGGCCATGTTCGAAACGGGATCCTGTTCATCGGGAGGGCTCTGGCGTACCGCAAAACGGAGGAAACAGCCTCCTACGGTCGAAACAGGGGTCCTGTTGATCGGGAGGGGTGTGGCGTACCGCAAAATAGAGGAAACGGACTTGTGTTGGAGCGCTACGGTCGAAACGGGGGTCCTGTTCATCGGGAGGGGTGTGGCGTACCGCAAAATGGGACTCCACTGGATACTGTTCATCTCCACCGTCGACCCCCTCCAGCCTCCACGGGCTACTGTTCGTCCACCGTCGACCTCCTCCAGCCTCCACCTGCGACTGTTCATGCACGGGCTCCTGTTCATCCAGCCTCCACTGCGCGCTACTCCACCGGCTACTGTTCAACCAGCCCTCTCCATGGGCTCCTGTTCAACCACCCCTCCACGGGCTACTGTTCATCCAGCCCTCCACCATCTACAGTTCATCCTGCCCTCCACAGGGTGGTCCTGTTCATCCAGCCCCAACCGGCTCAATCGATCGGGGTCCTGTTCATCCAGAGGCAACACCACGGGGTCCTGTTCATCCACCCCCACTGGGAACTGTTCATCCAACCCCCCCCCAGCAACGCTCACTGTTCATCCAGAGGCAACACCACGGGGTCCTGTTCATCCACCCCCACCAGGAACTCTTCATCCAAACCCCCAGCAACGCTCACTGTTCATCCAGAGGCAGCATCGATCGGCTTCAGTTAGCAGCAGTAGCGAAGGAATCGCTCGATCGAGTTCAGTTAACAGCCATCGATCGATCGCTCGGGTTCAGTAACGCGTAGCCTGCAGTGCAATCGCTCGGGTTCAGTTAGAGCCCAACGCCTCGCTCGGGTTCAGTTAGAGCCCAACGCCTCGCACCCACGCGCGTGCGTGTACGAGAGAAACGCGCATCGCTCGGCCCCGACCACCCACCATAACCGGGAACACCCCGATATTTTCCTCGGCCTTGCTTCTGCCATGGTTTTCTTCGTCATGGACGGCCCAAAGAATGTCATGCAGCTGCGTCTCCGGCCCGCCCAGGACGAAAAGCCCATTTTTTGTCATGATTTTTTGTCATAGAAGTAGGACCCCACCACATCTATGATGATACCGGGTTTTGTCACAATTATCGTCATAGAAGTGTCATAAGTATGACAAAAAAAAATTCGTTCGGCCCAAAATGTCACGGATTTGTCTTTTTTTGTAGTGGGAGGGCTGCTGGGTAAAGTGCTGAGGGTAGATACTGATAAGTATGGGCACATTTTCTCTGAATTTCTTCGTGTACGTGTGGAACACAATGTAAACGCACCCCTCCTGCATGAGATCATTACTAGGGAATTAGGGGAAGATGAGTTGATCGACCTAGAGGTTAAGTATGAGAGAGCACCACATTTTTGTATGTATTGCGGGCACATAGGACATGGGGAGAGAGACAGTAGGTTGCCCGTGGATGATCAGATGACAAGGTTCATGGGCTCCATGCGAGCTTTGCCATTCAAGATGAGCAAGAACAAGGGAGGCGTCATGGCGCCGGATGCCTACAGTGCTAGGCGCTTCCTCGACTTCGGCTCGGAGGCGTATGGGGAGGCATGGACTGCCCCGGCAAAGCTGGCGTGGGAGAAGCTCGGAAAGGACAAAGGAGAATTGTACTTCCATTCGCATGAGATGATCAGGTACAAGCAGATCCCCAATGATATCCTCCTTGATCCGGCTGTACAGGCAGCGATTGCCGCGGTGAGCGCACTCAGGGTAATTGACGGGCCAGTGCAGATAGTAGCAAGAAAGGAGAGCGTAGGGGACTAACCCACTACTAGGGAAAAGCCTAGCAGTAGCGCGGGTATGTGGTGTATCAGTAGCGCGGGGTACCGCGCTATCGATACGGCGCTACAGCTAACATGTATCAGTAGCGCGTTCTGCCCCACGCTACTGCTATACATGGCTAGCAGCAGCGAGCTTTAGTTCAACGCGCTACTTCTAATAGTTGCAGCACTTTTAACTTGGGCGCACTACTGGTAAGAGCACGCTGCTGCTAACTTTTTCCCCCTCACTATTGTTAGTTTTTGTTTTTTTTTCTGCATATTTGTTTTGTATTTGAACATGCTTTATACAATAATCTTTAGCATATCATACACATACAAATGTAATCATAGCATCAAATCATGTCATCATCATAATCATCATCCAACACAAAGTGGTCTCTCGTCATCATCTCGAAAATAGCGATACAAGTCTCGATTACTTGCAACTACGTCGTCATCAATCTAAACAATGATATATGCGAGAAGAGCTATCACTATGAGCGGAACTATGCAATACATGAGTTCGTATCCCTTTCTCACATTAGCGTGAACCTAAACTAACTACTGGTTGTCGCTCGGAAACTGGAAACCGGTACACCTGGGCCTGACACTCCGGCCACTCATCGTATAATCCTGGCGTTGCACTTCTTCGTCATCGATGATCTATGCACCTGCATCGTCACATGAGTCAGTGATATGCAACATACATAGTTGAGCAACAGAAAGAGACAGAATTGGAAAAAATAAAAGCAACAATTCATAAGCATAAATAACAAAGTTCATCGTACCCAAAATGCCCTAACCAGAGTGATCTTCGCTAGTCGAGGACGGTTTAATTACATCACAAATAAAGTTTCGTCGTGCATAAATCAAAGTTTCGTCATTCAGAAAGTATGGACTAAACGGACACATTGTCATATATCGACAGTCACTCCAACATGTCGTGCCATCCATCCAAGTCAGGGAGATAGTCCCCGAGCCTAGTGAAAGGCTTCAGGTCGAGACACTGAACGGCTATGCGTGTTCGGACGTCTTCCCGCGACATTTGTCCTTCTTCGTAGAACATCCCTATTTTTCCGACGACCTCCTTCACGATGATTTGGGCAAGTTCACGCTGGATGTGATAGAACTCAGCTCGAATTCGATGATCCTCGATATCTCCTAAGTTCTTTGCCCATTTCAGAATATGGGCATCGCCGGATGTAGGTGACATGCGAAGGTTCTGGTGATCCCGTCTGTACTCCAGCATGTGGTGTATGACATAGAATGCATCATTAAGAGAATCACTCGGTTGCTGGATGCAGCATAAGTCGGTCTTATGGCCGAAGGCGGGCCTGCTGTCCCTTTTCTTCTTGTCCTTGACCTCTCCACCCTGTGCACCGTAGTAAAACATAGCACTGTCGAGAACAGACTTGATCTGGGTGTAATCCTTTTTGTTAATGTTCTTCGACAAGTCCAAGTAAAGAGTGTGGGAGTATCGGGGGTAGAGGATGATGAGGACGGCGCGCCCGCCGCTGCACAAAATAAGTACACCTCAAATTAATTAGCCTCCACCATGCAAATGAATGATTGAAATCAATGGAAGGATATCCGCGTGGATGACTTATAGGGGAAGATAATGCACGAGAATCGCCTCCTTGTCCTTATTGGCGAGCATGAAATTGACGATGTATTCCCTCGCGTATTCACGGTGCTTTGCGCAGACTCCCAAGAAGCCCTCGTGCATGAAGTACTGGTCAGCGACACAGATATGAGGTATCTGCTCAACCCCGATGAGGTAGTTCATGTGTAAGGCATAAAGGCGGACAAACGTAAAATCCAGCTTCTTCAAGTGAAACATGTCGAAGATGTAATCGAATCAAAGGAAGAACTTCTCCGAGGGGAATTTGTTGACGTACGACAATTGCCGCGGCACGTTAACCACATAGAATGAGTATCCTGGATTTTTCGAGGCGATGAGGCCTTTATCTATCCACAGCACATCATCATGAAGTCTCCTTAGATCGCCGAATCTGGCCCCTAGCGCCGCTTTAGGTAGGATTGGTTCACCGGGGATATGCCATTTTGCCGCACCAGGGATATCTATACGGTCTTGAACCCGAGGCTGCTAAGGCGGCTGGATCATAGAAGCAGCTTTGTTGTTGCCTTTCCTCGGTCTCTTCCTAGGCTTCTTTGCTACCGTAAGGTCGTCTATATATAATACGTTCAGCCTTCGGAGGCGGCAATTCAGGCACCGACTCATGACGCTCAAACCCTGAGTAGGCGCCAGTATTGAGATATTGTTCAGTGTCATCGTCATCCTCATGTATGGCGACGTCACCAGCGACTAATGGAGCCTCTTCCTCACCCCGTCCGCTATCACCCAGCATGACAGCCAACGCTAATTGGGTAGGTGGGGTGTTGATGTTCATACCTAACTGTGTGCTCGTGGGTGTGCTCCCGGCCGCCTCCAGACGAAGCAGACTCTTTGGCCACAACAGGACCCACCCATTGCAATCACCAAGCTGCCGCGGGGTCTCGTTGTCACCCCCCCTAGTATCGGAGGAGCCAAATTCTCGTGGCCCGGTTTGACACTGGCCACGGAAACCTTGAAGACGTCCGGGGGGATCGGCCGGCCGTGAAACAATGGTTCCTTCGGCTTCATTATCATCGCCTTCCCCACATCCACCTTCTGGTCGCTGATGTTGTACAATATGGTGCACGGGGTTACGTCGGCCTGCAAAGACATGTCTGCGACGTGAGACATCCGAAAGGCAACGGAAACGGGACATTATACATTTATTAAGAGGGCCGGTGTGACAGATACCGTGAGGGTGTCGAGCTCAGCCAAAGACGAAGCACAGCTGAGCACGTCCGGTGCGGGAGCCGGTGCCGGAGCAGGTGCGGGAGCCGGTGCCGGAGTAGGTGTAGGAGCAGGTGCCGGAGGAGGTGCAGGTGCTGGTGCAATGCTAGTCGAGCTGCTCCTGAAGAAGTCAGCAAGGGGAAAGTCCGCTGCATTTTTTCTGGATTTTGCCTGCTCCAATTGAAAACGGCCAGAACCAAGACAGTAGACATATCTGCAACCACCTGTTTCGCGGCAGCTACCGCTGTTGCAACTGTCTCAGATGATTTCTTCTCAACTGCAATCTCAACCTTCTTGTCGATGTTTTCTTCAGTTATCCTCCATCTTTCCTTTCTCTCCTTCGTGGTCTCATGGTAGTACTTCTTCGACGTGGCGCCGTCTCCGACACCGTGCACGCGTCCATACGACGGCCGAGTGTCCACCGGGAGTCGTTTCAATATGTTCAACACCCGGTTGAATGGGGTGTCCCACTTGGGCCTCGCTAATGCCTCAGACGGCGAGTCGCTTTCGGCCGCAATCCCGTGCTGCTCTCTCTACAAAAGGAACAAGGATCGTTTACAAATATGACTAAACATGCAGTCGAATTGATCATAAACTAAAATTACCAGCAGTCTCATGAACTCCGTCGTGATCGGGTCCGTCTTGAAAACCTTCTTGACTGAGTCCCAATGGTGTCATGCCCTGAGGACGTCACGCTCCTGCGAGACGGTGAAGTCCGCCAAGGGGTTTGGGATGCCCAGACTTTCCCGTTCCGCGTCCTCCTTTGCCCATATGGACCTCTTCCCGTCGTAACCATGGCTTCCGAGGTGGTGGCGCCCCATGTTCCTCTGATGAAGCCCCTTCATGTACTTCGACTTCTTTTGGCAGCTTCGGCCTCGCAAGCCGCCTTGAATATTTCAAAGTGCTCTTCCGTGATTGTCGGATTATCCTTTACAATCTCAGAGTAGGGTTCCTTTTTGTTGACGATCCGATGTTTCACCCTTGTTTTCCAGGCAGCCAACGCGTCGCTAAACTTGGTCATGGCGTGTTTGTTTATATTCTTCATTGCCGGGTCCTTATCTGGATCTTTATAATCCTTTTCATTCCGGCCCGGGAACAAGAATATCTGGTGCAACTTCCTTAGGAGGGAGGGCCTCATATTATCTATCTTCTGTAGTTTCTCATCGTTGATGGTGGCGGTTGTCCATACGATGCAGCCTATTTGATTGTCATAGCACGGTCGCCCTTCCTTGGGCGCTATTGGCTCAAAAATGCCGTCGTCCATCTCCGTGGCCACCAGTCTAGTAGTTATGAGCTGGTTTGGGCGCCGTGGCCTCTTTGCTTTCGGTTCTAGACCAGCTCCGCTCGTCTCGGGGCCGGTGTCGACACCGGTCTCGGCGCCAGTCTCTGTCTCATCACCGGTCTGCATGTCGGTATCAGTCCCCGATGCGACAGGTGGGCCCAGCAACAACATCCGTTGATCGTCGGCAAGGCTAAAAAAATTGTCTTCTGCCAGGTAGACGTCGTCGCAATCACCAGAACCCTGTCCTTCGTCGTTGCTAGCCATGTTTCCTACGATTAAATCTAGTCAATTAATTCTAGACCTAATAAAATGAATAATGACATAAAAAGGCCTAAGTTTTGCAGGAACGTTGACTCCTTCCCGGTGTGGCAAATCCCGGGCACTCGATATGTCCTAGTTTGTAGCACAAGTCATGCCGAAATTCACGTAAAATTTCAGCATGACCTTTGCTAAAAAGTGGAAAAATCGAGCACCTGAAATTTCCCGGAACGGAAATGAATCAACATTCCGACAAAGCATAGGCCACTCGGCTTCATTCCCTGGAAACAACAAAAGGCCACTTGGGCACAATCGAACCACTTCAATGAAAAGACATAACATGACCACTTCAATGAAAAGATATAATCAACAATAATAGTCTAGGAAGGGAACATCTTTAAAATAAAACTTGCGTAAATTATTTTCCTAGAAAAATAGTGGTCTTTTCAAAAATCAAAAACCTTTGCAAAATGATCTTACTAAACACTTCTCTGCCTAGGACAGAACCCAAATTCTGTTCTAGCTATTCCTCTCTCTCACACACACACACATTATTTTCTCTAACCCTTCTCAGCCTAGGACAGAACCCAATTAAATTGCAAAGGAACTCCATTTCTCTAACCCTTCTAACCTAATGCTCTAAAATAAAATTTTCCTCTAACCTAGCGAACCTAGTTAACCTAGCTTGTTAACCTAGTTTACCTAGATAATTAACCTAATTAAACTAGTTAACCTAGCTAGTTCTCTGTCAAAGCCCTAAATAAAAAAATTCTTAACCTAGATAATTAACCTAATTAAACTAGTTAACCTAACTAGTTCTATGTCAAAGCCCTAACTAAATTTTTGCACTAACCTAGATAATTAACCTAATTAAACTAGTTAACCTACCTAGTTAGTATGTCCAATGTTTGTGCTATGCATGAGAGAGAGAGAGAGGAGGGGTGCTTACAGAGGATTGCTCCGGTGACGGCGAGGGAGGCAGGGGCGTCGAGGATGGCCCCGGTGGCGCCGAGGGCGGCTCCGGTGGCGTTGATGAGGCCGCGCAGCTCCGGTGGCGTTGGGGGCGGCTCTGGTGGCGTCGACGGCGCGCGGCTCTGGTGGCTCCGGGGGCGTCGGCGGCGGCAGGAGACGGCGGCGAAGTGTGGCGACCGCGAATTGGGGACACGGCGGCGAAGTGGGGCAAGGTATTTGGGGGAGAAGTGGTGGCCGGGGGGAGGGAAAACCGTTGGTTAAGTGAAACATAGCGGTAGAGCATTACAGAAAACGCGCTATGGCTAAGTTAGCTATAGCGCTTTTCACAAAACGCGCTACTGCTAAGCCTTTCTCATTTATTTTTCTTTACATTTTATTTTTTTCCTTTCTTCTTTTTCTATTTCTTTCATTTTCATTTACTTTTCTATTTTTTTGATTTATTTTCATTTCGTTATCAGTGGCGCCTTTCTTCCTAAACGCGCTGCTACAATAAAATTAGCGGTAGCGCAGTTTCTACAAGAACGCTACTACTATGTGTAGCCTATTGGCTTAGCAGTGAGAACTTTAGTAGTACCATGCTTAAATTTAGACGCGCTACTACTGCGTTTGTATCTGCAGCCCGTTTATCCTGAACTCGCTACTGCTATTTAGCACTAGCGCCCTTTTATAACAGGCAGTACTGCTAAAGTTCTGTGTATAAGGTTTTCCCTAGTAGTGACCCCTGCCGCTCTACCAGCATCACATTCTATATGCTGTTTTGCTTTGTGACTCAAGGACCAAACCTATTCTGACTCACAATCCTGAAGATCCCTTCTTGGAAATTGATGTCAAAGGGGGAGAGAGAGGTCACATCAAAGCTTAATCACTTAAAAGGGGGGGAGAGAGATAATCACATGAAAGGCCCTAGATGCTTGGTGTTCAAGAGGAGAGAAGTCACATGTCTTTAAGAGGGGAAAGACATGTCAATTTGTGTCATGATTCATGCTCTAGTCTGTTTTGCTCTAATTTTGTTTCCCTATTTTCTCCCATTATCCAATGTAAGATTTAGGGGGGGAAAGACTTCTAGGGAAGGAAATATTTCTATTGATTGAATATCTTTTACCTTTGGGGACATGTCTATATCCAATAGAGTACTTAGTACTCACTCTCTACATGTCATCCCAATCTTGGTAATCTTGTGGCTCTTTAGTTTGCTCTATCTAGTAGATGTAGCTGTGTTATCTAACCTTGTTTACTCAGGTTCATCTCTTCCTAAGTCAGCTCAAGACCACAAGGTAAGTATATGCAACACACTCATGTGCATGATGATCTCTTGCTGATGTACATATTATTTGCAAGAAGGACTCATGAACATGAAGGTACCTTTCTTATATTCACATCATTTGCTCTGATGAATATAGCCAAGATACATGTAACACATTCCTTGCTCTGTCATGATCATGCATGCACATGCTCTTACATTTCTATTTACATGATTGCATACATGTAGGGGGAGCCTATGCATGTTACATGTCTTTCCAAAGCTTTACTTGCTATTCTCTATATCTTTATCTAAAGCTTTGATGTATGTTGTCATCAATTACCAAAAAGGGGGAGATTGAAAGCACAAGTGCTCCCTGGGTGGTTTTGGTAATCAATGTCAACATATCTCTTGTTGGACTAATGTTTTTATCTAGTATATTTCAGACAAGTTCAACAGATGGAGTGGCGTGGACAAGGGGATGTGGAACCCCTTAAAGATGTCAAGAACAGAAGATTGGCTCAAGCTCAAAAGCTCAAGACTCTACATTTTCATTTTAGTGATCCAAGATCACATTGAGTCCTTAGGAAAGCCAATACTATTAAAAGGGGATGAGGTGTTGCTTAATGGCTTGATTGCTCAAAATGCTTAGTGATATCCTCCAAAGCCCTCAACCACATTCTCATATCCACATATGTCCCAAACCAAAAGTCAAACTCGGCCCCACCGATTTGATCTATTCGGCGCCATCGAGTTCATTTGACATAGCCACTGCCAGAAACCCTAATCAATTCGGTCTCACCGATGGGATGCTGGTCTCACCGAGATGGGCTTCCACACTATCTCGTTCCTGTTGCAATAATTTCGGCCTAACCGAGATTTGTAATCGGTCCCACAGAGTTTGCTTGACCAACTCTCTGGTTAGCTCATTACCAAAATCGGTCCCACCGAGTTTGTGTAATCGGTCAAACCGAGATGAGGTTTTACCCTAACCCTAGCACATCGGTCCCACCGAGTTGATCATGTCGGTCCCACCGAAATGCCTAACAGTCACATTATGAACTAAATTGGTCTGACCGAGTTTTCTGATTCGGTCCCACCGAGTTTGGTGAATTTTGTGTAACGGTTAGATTTTGTGGAGGCTATATATACCCCTCCACCCACTCTTCATTCGTGAGGAGAGCCATCAGAACATGCCTACCCTTCTAGCATACATTTTCTGAGAGAGAACCACCTCCTCATGTGTTGAGATCAAGATATTCCATTCCAACCACATAAATCTTGATCTCTAGCCTTATCCAACTTGCTTTCCACTCAAATCATCTTTCCACCAAATCCAAATCTGTGAGAGATAGCTGAGTGTTGGGGAGACTATCATTTGAAGCACAACATGCTGGGCTTCCCTTTCTCCCTCATGCTAGCCAAATTCTTTGCACCAAGTAGAGATACTACTTGTGCTTCCAAATACCCTTAAACCCAGTTTTGCCACGAGAGTCCACCATATCTACCTATGGATTGAGTAAGATCCTCCAAGTAAGTTGTCATCGGTGCAAGCAATAAAAATTGCTCTCTAAATATGTATGACTTATTAGTGTGGGAGAAAATAAGCTTTATACGATCTTGTGATATGGAAGAAATAAAAGCGACGGACTGCATAATAAAGGTCCATATCACAAGTGGCAATATAAAGTGACGTTCTTTTGCATTAAGATTTCCAACATCCAACCATGAAAGCGCATGACAACCTCTGCTTCCCTCTGCGAAGGGCCTATCTTTTACTTTTATCTCTTACCCTTATGCAAGAGTCATGGTGATCTTCACCTTTCCTCTTTTTCATTTTATCCTTTGGCAAGCACAGTGTGTTGGAAAGATCCTGATATATATATATATATATTATATCCTGTAAGTTAGCATGAACTATTATTGTTGACATTACCCTTGAGGTAAAAGTTTGGGAGGCGAAACTATAAGCCCCTATCTTTCTCTGTGTCCGATTAAAACTCCGTAAACATAAGTATCGCATGAGTGTTAGCAATTGTTAAAGACTAAATGATAGTTGAGTATATGAACTTGCTGAAAAGCTCTTACATAGACTCTTTCCGATGTTATGATAAATTGCAATTGCTTCAATGACTGAGATTATAGTTTATTAGTTCTGAATGAAGTTTCTGATTCATACTTAACATTGTGAATAGATTATTACTTGAGCATAAGAAAACATATGACAATATCCATATATGTTGCTGTTATAAGAATGATCATGATGCCCTCATGTCTGTATTTTATTTTATCAAAACCTCTACATCTAAACATGTGGACATATTTATTGTTATCGGCTTCCGCTTGAGGACAAGCGAGGTCTAAGCTTGGGGGAGTTGATACTTCCATTTTGCATCATGCTCTTATATCGATATTTATTGCATTATGGGCTGTTATTACACCTTATGTCACAATACTTATGCCTATTATCTCTTATTTTACAAGGTTTACATGAAGAGGGAGAATGCCGGCAGATGGAATTCTGGGCTGGAAAAGGAGCAAATATTAGATACCTATTCTGCACAACTCCACGGAAGTTATTTTTGGAAATAATAAAAAATACTGAGCGAAGAAAATACCAGAGGGGACCCACACCCTGGGCACGAGGGTGGGGGCGCGCCCTACCCCCCGGGCGCGCCCCCTACCTTGTGGGCCCCCTGGTGGCCCTCCGGTGCCCATCTTCTGCTATATGAAGTCTTTCGTCCGAGAAAAAATCATAAGCAAGCTTTCGGGACGAGACTCCGCCGCCACGAGGCGGAACCTTGGTGGAACCAATCTAGGGCTCTGGCGGAGCTGTTCTGCCGGGGACACTTCCCTCCGGGATGGGGAAATTATCGCCATCATCTTCACAAACGCTCCTCTCATCGGGAGGGGGCCAATCTCCATCAACATCTTTACCAGCACCATCTCCTCTCAAACCCTAGTTCATCTCTTGTATCCAATTCTTGTCTCTAAGTCTGAGATTGGTACTTGTAGGTTGCTAGTAGTGTTGATTACTCCTTGTAGTTGATGCTAGTTGGTTTAATTGGTGAAAGATCATATGTTCAGATCCTTTATGCATATTAATACTCCTCTGATTATGAACATGAATATGCTTTGTGAGTAGTTACGTTTGTACCTGAGGACATGGGAGAAGTCTTGCTATTAGTAGTCATGTGAATTTGGTATTCGTTCGATATTTTGATGAGATGTATGTTGTCTCCCCTCTAGTGGTGTCATGTGAACGTCGACTACATGACACTTCACCATTATTTGGGCCTAGAGGAAGGCATTGGGAGTAATAAGTAGATGATGGGTTGCTAGAGTGACAGAAGCTTAAACCCTAGTTTATGCGTTGCTTCGTAAGGGGCTGATTTGGATCCATATGTTTCATGCTATGGTTAGGTTTACCTTAATACTTCTTTTGTAGTTGCGGATGCTTGCAATAGGAGTTAATCATAAGTGGGATGCTTGTCCAAGTAAGGACAGCACCCAAGCACCGGTCCACCCACATATCAAATTATCAAAGTACCGAACGCGAATCATATGAATGTGATGAAAACTAGCTTGACGATAATTCCCATGTGTCCTCGGGAGCGCTTTCCTCTATATAAGAAATTGTCGAGGCTTGTCCTTTGCTACAAAATGGATTGGTCCACCTTGCTGCACTTTAATTACTTTTGTGACTTGTTGCTCGTTACAAATTACCTTATCACAAAACTATCTGTTACCTATAATTTCAGTGCTTGCAGAGAATACCTTGCTCAAAACTGCTTATCATTTCCTTCTGCTCCTTGTTGGGTTCGACACTCTTACTTATCGAAAGGACTACGATAGATCCCCTATACTTGTGGGTCATCAGGTACGCCCATTAATGTTGAAAGAAATATCATCCAAACTTTGACACCGCAAGAACACATAAAAGAGTCCTTCCGGAACACCCCAGAATCGTGAAAATAAGGAGGTATGTGATACGGTAATTAAACGGACTCCGAAAAATCCGCAAAAATATTTTTTGTCAGGGTTCGTGTGCAATATAAGTATCTCACTCGTGAAAATATTCTGCATCAAGAGCACGTCATCTTCCTATGGAGCGTCATCCGTAGATTGGAGAACCTCTTGATCTTGAAGGACAGGATTGCTACTTCATCACCACCACCTTCTTCTTCATCACCAAAAAAAATGAGTATCGGGTATGAGCACTCCCCTTGGCTTCCACCAAGCTTGCGGGAGGTGCCCCGGTATCGTATCATCCACACTGTCTTTTGCCTTTACTTAATTTAGTTCGATCCATAGTTATCTTTTTCTCTAGATGAATAAAAGCTTAGTTCAATCCTTTCTTTTGGAGAGCTTGCTTAGTGATTTATCCTTTTAATCGTGTGCAAGATATATAATAAAGTATAGTTGAGTTTTTGCTTTCTTTACTTTCATGTTGCAATAAAAAGAAAGGAAATAAATTAAAAATATCATATGCTAACCTTATGGTTAGTGATGACACCACATAAGGAAAAGTATAAGTAGAAAATTTTATTAGCGATTGACAAACATAGCATTGGTCAATGATGCAACTCATGAAAGAATTAATAAGGGAAGAGAAGATTCACATATAAATACACTATCCTAGAAATCTTTTGTGATTGTGAGCCCCCATCAAAATATTATATGCCAAAATTGTTGATGTTGGACAAGGAAGACAATGTAATGATTTATGTTTGTTCATATTCACATAGAAGTTATATTGTCATAGATCCTTCAACATGTGGTGCTTGCCCCTATCTTTTCTAGCCAAAAATTCCGCACTAAGTAGAGATACTACTTGTGCATCCAAAAACCCTTAAACCAAATTCTTATTTTCAAGAGTCCACCATACCTACCTAGGGATTGAGCAAGAGTCCACTAAGTTGTCATCGGTGCAATAAGGCAATAAAAATTGCTTCTAAAAGTGTGAGATCATTTAGTGTAAGAGAAAATTGAGCGTTGTACGAACTTGTGATGGTGAGGAATAAAAGCGACAGACTGCATAATAAAGGTTGCCATCACAAGGGGCAATACAACGTGACTTTCTTTTGCACTAAGGGGTTAAGCATACAAACAAATAAGCACATGACAACCTCTGCTTCCCTCTGCGAAGGGCCTATCTTTTACTTTTATGCAAGAGTCAAAGTTTTTCTCTGTATTCCTTTTTATTTTTCTCCTTTGGCAAGCATCATGTGGTGAGGAAAGATCTAGGCACATATGTCCAGTTGAATATGGGTGGCATGAGTTATTATTGTTGACATCACCCTTGAGGTGAATACGTTGGGAGGCGAAACCATCATCTTTCTATGTGTCCGGTTGAAACATTTTACTCATGTGTATGCGGTGAGAGTGTTAGCAATCATAAAAGACTATATGATGGTAGAGAATGTGGACTTGCCTAAAGGCTCCGATACGTGTCCCTTCCTGAAAAGATGGTGAATTGTAGTTGCAAAGTTGACTGAGAACATAGTTTGTTGGTTTCTAATAGAGTTTATGCTTTATACTTCAATTGTGTGATGAATTTTCACTTATTCATGTGAAGTCTATGATAAAAAGTTCTATGATAAAAGTCTTATGTTTAAATTTCTTGCTGTTATAATAATCTACATGATGCTTCTATGTCCGTATTTTGTTTTTATCGACACTTCTCTCTCTAAGCATGTGGACATGTTTTCCGATTTTGTTTTTCGCTTGAGGACAAGCGAGGTCTAAGCTTGGGGGAGTTGATACGTCCATTTCGCATCATGTTTTCCTACTGTTATTTATGATGTTTTTATGCATAATAATGCTTTTTGGAGTAATTCTAATGCCTTTTCTCTCATAATATGCAAGGTACACACAAAGAGGGAGAATTTCGGCAGCTGGAAATCTGGACCTGGAAAAGCTACGTCAGGCCACATATTCTGCACAACTCCAAACAAGCTGAAACTTCACGGAGATTTTTTATGGAATATTTGAGAAATATTGGAGCCAATAAGTACTAGAGGGCCCCACCAGGTAGGCACAACCCACCTGGGCGCGCCAGGGAGTCCAGGCGCGCCCTGGTGGGTTGTGCTCACCCAGGCCCACCTCCGGTTCCCATCTTCTGGTATATAAGTCATTTTGACCTAGAAAAAATAAGGGCGGGACTTTCGGGACGGAGCGTCGCCGTCTCGAGGCGGAACTTGGGCAGGAGCACTTTTTCCCTCCGGCCGAGCGATTCCGCCGGGGGAACTTCCCTCTCGGAGGGGGAAATCATCATCATCATCATCATCAACTCTCCCATCTTGGGGAGGGCAATCTCCATCAACATCTTCAACAACACCATCTCATCTCAAACCCTAGTTCATCTCTTGTGTTTATTCTTTGTACCGGAACTATAGATTGGTCCTTGTGGGTGACTAGTAGTGTTGATTACATCTTGTAGTTGATTACTATATGGTTTATTTGGTGGAAGATTATATGTTCAGATCCAATATGCTATTTAATACCCCTCTGATCTTGAGCATGATTATCATTTGTGAGTAGTTACTTCTGTTCTTGAGGTCATGGGAGAAATCATGTTGCAAATAATCATGTGAACTTGATATGTGTTCGATATTTTGGTAGTATGTATGTGGTGATTCCCTTAGTGGTGTCATGTGAACGTCGACTACATGACACTTCAACATATTTGGGCCTAAGGGAATGCATTGTGGAGTAGTTATTAGATGATAGGCTGCGAGAGTGACAAAAGCTTAACCCTAGTTTATGCGCTATTCCGTAAGGGACCTATTGGATCCAAAAGTTTAATGCTATGGTTAGAATTTATTCTTAACATTTCTTGTAGTTGTCGATGCTTGCGAGGGGGTTAATCATAAGTAGGAGGTTTCTTCAAGTAAGAACAGCACCTAAGCACCGTTCCACCCACATATCAAATTATCAAAGTAGCGAACACAAATCGAATCAACATGGTGAAAGTGACTAGATGAAATTCCCGTGTACCCTCAAGAACGCTTTACTTACTATTAGAGACCGTTTTGGTCTGTCCTTTGCCTCAAAAGGATTGGGCTACCTTGTTGTACTTTTTTTACTACTATCATTACTTGCTCATTACAAATTATCTGGCTACCAAAATACTCTGTTACTTACAATTTCAGCACTTGCAGACATTACCTTGCTGAAAACCACTTGTCATTTCCTTCTGCTCCTCGTTGGGTTCGACACTCTTACTTATCGAAAAGAGCTACAATTGATCCCCTATACTTGTGGGTCATCAATACTTATGTTACTGTTCGGAGATGGGGGCTGAAGGTGCAGGTGGTTCCACCCAGGTAGTGGTCGGCCTGGGTTCCCGACAGCCCCTGATGGTTACTTTGTGGCAGAGCAACATGACAGGTTGCAACCACCTAGGAGACAGGTGGGCTTGGTCCCTGGTCGGCATCCGTGGTTACTTCAAAATAACACGCTTAACGAGATCTTGGTATTTGATCCGAGTCTGAGTACGAGCCTATACGCACTAACCAACTACGCGGGAACAATTATGGGCACTCGACGTCGTGGTATCAGCCGAAGCCTTCTTGACGTCAGTGGTTGAGTGGCGCGCGCCGGATTGGACTGGAACACCTGCTCTTGTATTAGGGAGGCTAGGTCTGCTTCCGACCGCCCTCGCAATGTGCAGGAGTGTAATGGGTGTTGGGCCAAACCCCTCGCGCTTAGGATTTAGACCGGCGTGCTGACCTCTTTGTTGTGCCTAGGTAGGGATGCGACATGTTGATCTTCCGAGGCCGGACATGACCCAGGAAAGTGTGCCCAACCAGAGGGATCGAGCGTGTTGGGTAATCTGGTGCACCTTTGCAGGGAAGTTTATCTATTCGAATAGCTGTGTTCCTCGGTAAAAGGACGACCCAGAGTTGTACTTTGACATTATGACAACTAGAACAGGATACTTAATAAAACACACCTCTTACAAGTTCCAGATACAACCCGGTGATCGCTTTCCCACAGGGCGACGAGGGGAGGATCGCCGGGTAGGATTATGCTATGTGGTGTTCCTTGATGCTGCACTTGCTACTGTCTTCTACATGCTTCAAGATGGAGGCTGCCAGAAGCGTAGTCTTCGATAGGACTAGCTATCCCCCTCTTATTCTAGCATTCTATAGTTCAGTCCATAGATACTATCCATTTCATTGATACCAATGCATAAGTAGTGTAGATCCTTGCTTGCGAGTACTTTGGATGAGTACTCACGGTTGCTTTGCTACTTCTTTTTCCCCTTTCTCGGTTATTGTGATCATATGATGGAGTCCAGGAGCCAGAGGATCTCGAGGATGTTTCTACATGGAGTTCGGCTTCGAGGAGTAGTTAGGAGGTCCCAGGCAGGAGACCTTGCCTTTTCGATCGTTGCTACTTCTATGCTAGCCATCTTATGGCACCTTGTTTAACTTATCTCTGTATTCAGGTATTATTGCTTCCGCTAACTCTTGTGTATTTGAGCTTATGTATTCGAGCCCTCGAGGCCACTGGCTTGTAATTTAAAGCTTGTATTGTTTTAATTTGTGTCTAGAGTTGTGTTGAGATATCTTCCCGTGAGTCCCTGGATCGTACACATTTGTGTGTATGATTAGTGTACGGTCAAATCGGCGGCATCAAAAGTTGGTATCAGAGCCGACTGCCTGTAGGAATCCCCCTTCCAAACTCCTTGGCCGAAGTCGAGTCTAGTCATTGCAAAACTTTTACTAACATGGCTGTGTGGCTTACGGGCCCACATCGCCATATGGGTGGTATTAGGATCTTTTATTCATCATCTATACTCTAGTAGTCTGATCTCTCTTCTATTCGGGTTAGATGATTTTGCTAACTCTAACTCTAGGTTCTCGTAAATACTTTCTCCCGGAGGGCCCCTTATTACAGATGATCGCCTGCTGCACCAGAAGATTCCGAAGATACTCTACGATGTTCTCTCAAGACTTTGTGCATGTTGCCTTTGCAATTCCCTACCACCGAAATATCTGGATAACTACATACACTTGCCAATCTTACATTCTATGACCTTGTTATTACAAGATACCCCGAAATTCTCTCTATTGTTCCGAGAATACTTTGTGCCTACTGCCTTGTAGTTCCTTGCCACATGAATACCCCTATGGATAATTCCTCGCACTGACCGAGTATCCGCTCATCCCCAGTTGATCATGTGTTTCAGAAAGGTCTTCGAAATACTATTCGATCTTCCAAAAATCCTCAGCAGCTTATTGCTCTTGAAATTCTTGCTTGCTTACATTATGGTTAATCCCATAAGTCTAGTAATCTTGTTGGCATCCTTTATCTTATCATTTTGAGTCCGTTAATTCGATATGTTTGTGAATGGTCGCAATCATCAGTTGGAACTAGAATTCATCCTTCTGGCTCAAACATAATTTTAAACAGGAGGTAGATCTCGACCAATGAACTTGCCATCGATGGTACCCCTAAGCCTACTCAACTTATCCATCCTTAATCAGAGCGTTTGCTTCTGATCCCTTGAATTGGAAATCATAATTCCATTGCATTTGAGCCTTGAATTAGTCGGTTGCTTCTATAATCTAATGCCTTTGCATTGTTTCTTCCTCTGGTTGTTTGCCGATGCTCACATCAGCTCCGTTATGGACCGTCGGGTCCTTTGTAGAATTATCATCCGACAGTGTCCTTGGTAAATTGTATCCTCTGCTTTTGTCAACCATGCTCTGCTTTCGAGCTGGTGATATTAACTCTTGAAGCTTGTGGTATATGTTTCTAAGATACCCCGATGGGTTGAACCTATGCCTTCCTTAATCTATGTGAACCCAAAAACTTTCACAGGTCATACTCCTCTGGTAATTTACCAGGTAGGTTTTCATACCGAAATCATTTTTTATTAGAGCAGCGAATGAATGGTCATGCATTGGAGAAGTGGGAGTCGACCTTGAACTTTGTGTTCATGCCCATGGACACGATGTAGATCTTATCATGGAAGCTTCTCTTAAATTAATTATTCCCTTGGTATCAGTTCATCTTATATCTGGGATCTGGTCTTTTGCAATCATGGTTCCGACCATATTGTTCTTCTTTGATCCCATTTCTCGGACAAGTTGAAGTACTTGTGTTCTACAGATGAATACATCTATCCAACCTCTATTCTTCTCTGCCTTCGAGTATACTATCTGGTGTCTTGAGCATATCACGGAACTACATAACTTCTTATGAGTTCATCATCAACTATTATTCTTGCCGATTCCAATATTCCCCCGGGTTCTAAGTTATTAGTCACCCGAGGACACTTATAAGTGTTACGATTCCGCACTCCAATTTAATAACTCTAAGTAATTTTCGTTGCTTACGAGTTTAATAATCCTTCATGTCATTCCTAGCCTGATCAGCTATATCATTATCGTGCTAAATTTTAACTGTGCCACCTGGTCCTTCTTCCCGGAACACAACTTTCGACGGTGAGCTAAGCTTACATCGATCTTCGTCGTCATATCATTTCACCTTGAACAACAAGCTTGATTTTGACTTTTTCTCATACCCGTGGTTCCAATAACTTTTCGCTTCATCTGTCCTTTTGCTTGATGTCGTCGACGATCGATTATATCCTCATGAAACCCCTCGACAAATGTGTCGTGATCATCATCAACATTCTCAGCTCTTCAAGGATATCGATTGAATTCATGTTGAGAAATACCATCCTTGCCCCTCGATGATTTGTGTTATCATCAACAACATTATTGCCTTCCCTCCAACACAAAGTTGTTCATGTTATGGAGCTCCTCGCTATCCAGCTTATGTTTTGTTATACCTTGGAGTATTACCATCTTTTATGTCAAGAATGTTGTGAGAATTGCTCCACCTCTTAAGAATTCTTGATATAGTAGTACTTCTCGCTATCTCCATTCATTTCTTGGTCCCCGTGTTGTCCTAACTGGAATACCGACATTTGGATGGTGATGTGTAAATTCAAAATTTCTAGCAACCCTATTACTTGTAAGTTGAAGAACTATAGTTTCATTCTCTGTGTTTTGGTTATTGAATCACCATTCTAACATTGCTCGCGCTACTTGGTCCATACTCCAAGGTACATCTCCATTCACAGATTAATTATGGATGTTCTCCTCGAACATACTTCATTATATACTTTGGTGTGTCTGATGCTATCACCTTGTCCACATAATTGTGGAAATCCATCTTTTTGTAAGTCTCGATGAATTGTCGCTAAGACCATCAGCCACCTCCTCATCCTCTCCTTGGTTTAATGATGAAAGACCATCAGCCACCTCCTCATCCTCTCCTTGGTTTAATGATGAACTCTTGTTTCAGAACTCGCTTCCATAGTTCATTTCCCGAGAATCTTACAACGTCATCTCGTCATTTTGTGTCACACCTTTTTCTTCTCAGGCATCCCGAGTCTGAGGTATCCTGACACTAATCAGATCTGAATCTCGGTGAGATATGATGGTTGGAACATATTTCCCAAGAGTTATAACATTGGTCTTTATATGACCTAGTAAAATGATGTCATGCCTAGCACACCTGGCTGGAGGACCTATTGTTATAGTTTCTTTTTTTAGCAAGGTTAGCAGTTCTTCCATGAGGAAATCGTAAGACTTATTCTATAAGTTGTTCCTGATGGATCCTCTGTGTATCCAAAATCCGACCCTTACTTGATGACCATGTCAATGCTATCTCAAAGCATGTTTGTGGTACTCTGATCTTCTATAAGAACATTTGAAGCACAATGCTAAATTTTCCTTGTCAAGTATTCAAACACCGTTGTTTGGGTAATGTCATGAAATTTCTCTCCCCTTACCTAAATGGTTTTCTACTTTCTATCCTGACATGGAAATCATGCTCTGCTTGTCCTTGGGAAGGATATACCCCTGAAATATGTGTTTAGACACATTTTCCTTCCATTGTTCTGTTTAATCTGATAATCATATTTTCCTTTCCATTGTTTGGTTTAACCTTTCTTGTGATCTATATGATCTAAGTAGTAATATTCTCCTGCTTATGTAATCACCTCGGTGTACAATTCTGTCGGCAAGACCCTGTTACTAATGTTGATGACATTCCGGTAGCCACCGATGGACGAGTACTTTGCCTATTGGTCCGCCTCGTTCAACGAGCAGGAAAATGGTTCTCTTCGTCCCTCACCCTTGGTACCGACATTGTTGCCGACATAACTGATAGGCTACCCGCTGACATGCCTTGCTATCATGATCGTGCAGGATGTCACCGCTCCTTCTACATTTAACCCACATGGTGGGACCATAACCCACAGTTCCACAGGATCGAAACCTGACTCTTCTATACATCCCTGTTCCCAAGGTTTTTCCTCACGCTTGGCTTCATGTGTAAATCACGAGCCACCTCCTTAGAGCTGATCTAGCTTGGTGTTTGTCGGGTGGTAGGTGCGACATATGCCAACGGGTGGCTTATCATTGTGGGAGCCAGTAAGACGTCGCCGATGCCTGGAAACGGGATGAGGCGAAGACATGCACGCCGGCGAATCTTACCCAGGTTCGGGGCTCTCCGTGGAGATAACACCCCTAGTCCTGCTCTGCGGGGTCTCCGCATGATCACTAGATCAAAACAAGTAGCTACAAGTGCTCCTTGAGCTGTCTGGTTAGAGGGAGAAGAAGGGCAAGGCTAGCTCTCCTTTTCTCTCTATGTGGTGTGTGTAATTCTCTGAGTCCAACCCTTTGCATGGGTGCCCCGGGGGGTTTATATAGGCCTACCCCCAGGGGTACAATGGTAATCCGGCTGGGCGCGGGTCCCAGCCGTCAGTGTCCGTGTTCGCCGGCTTCTCCGCTGGCCATTGGGGCCCGCCGACTGGTGGGTCCTGCCGGCTGCTGGCCTCTTGGTCGACAGGCCGACCCCACCACTTGGGGGTCTTGTTGGCGGCTGGTTACTGTCGCCTCGCCCCTGATGACGAGGGTTTTGTCGAGGTAAGCGTGGCTACAGCGCCGCCGCCTTGCGGGCTCTCACTGTAGCCTCACCTCGTCTTGTCCCCTTAATGAGGCACATGTTTCGAGGGAGGGAGGTAGCCGGCTATTGGGAGCCAGCTACGCCCCCGGGCGACTAGGGGAGGCCAGGACGCCTTCGAGCGTCTCTCTGGCTAAAGGGACCCGCCGCCCGCGGGCCGCACTGGCGTCTGTCGTGGGTGACGTCGAGGTCAACATGGCTACAGTGCCGCGTCGGACGGGAGATGGCTGACCCGTACGGCGCCCTGTGGCCATGCCTGCTTCGGGATTCGGGGGTAGTGGGTTGTACTGCGGCCACGCCCCGTCTTATCACCGTTATGTGGATGCGGTCTTGGTAGGTGCCGTCTTGGCCGGCTTCCGGGAGTCGGCATTCTTCACGGCCAGCTTCTGGGAGTCGGTCCTCTTGGGGCCGGCTTCCTGGAGTCGGCCATCTTGTAGCTTTCTTGGGGAAGGTTTCTGAGACTGGGTCGCCTTCTGGGAGTCGGCCCTGGGGATAGTCAGCCGGGGGAAGGCGGCCCTCTGCTTTGTATGTTTGAAGGCTTGAATGGCCTGATAATTTCTCGAAGAGCGAGGGGAGTCGGTTACGCTACCCGTGGCCATTTACTCCGACAGTAGTCCCCGAAGCTGGTTGGGCTTCGAGGTTGAGTGGAGGTCGAGAAGCTCGGGCAGCTTCTTATCTTGATGAGCCGGCAGCTGGGAGCCGGCTTCGGTTGGGTGCGCCGTCTTGGCGAAAAAAATTAAAGTCGGAGGGCGGGAGTCTGTTGGCGCGCGCGCCGGCCGCTCGCCGCCTGCGAACCACGTGGCATCCCTTGGCTGAAAAAAGCCTGCCAGCCCACGCGCACGACAAGACGTCGCTGCAGGTCGGGGGCCCACCACTCCCACGCCCAGGCCCAGGCGCGGATTCTCTGCGGCCCAAAGCCGTCCGCACGTCTCCCTACGGCGCTTTCGGCATGTCTTTAGGGCGTAGTAATCGTGGGACGTGGGGGAGTGGGTGCAGTTAATCCCACGTCCGACCCCACGCCTCGCCTCCTCGGCTTCGCCGCACGAGGCTATAAGTAGGGGGGGAGGGGAAGCGGCAGACGCTCGCACGCTCCTCTCCTCTCCACCATCTTCTTCCTCCTGCTTCCCCTCATAGCAGCGTCTCGCCGCCGCTTCGTCCCACCATTCTTTTCCCCACCGCCGAGCTCATACTCGCTGACCTCATGCTGCTATGCAGTACGGCGGGGACTGAGACGGCTCCAACGTCCATGCGGACCACGTCGAGTTCCTCCGCAAGACGCGGCAGCTGCCCTGCGCGGGTAAGGTGAGGGTCCGTCTCGCGCCTAAGAAGGAGATCACGCCGGAGCCGGAGGAAGGCGAGCAGGTGGTCTTCCGCTCGCATTTCTTGCGCGGCATCGGCTTGCCAGCGAGCGCTTTCTTCCGTTCTTTTCTTGAATTCTATCAACTCCAGCCGCACCACCTCACCCCGAACACGGTGGTGCTGCTGTCCGCCTTCGTCACCTTGTGCGAAGGCTATCTCGGCGTTCTCCCCACCCTCGAGCTCTGGGGGGAGTTCTTCCAGTCCAAGCTGGGCACGTGTATGCAGGGCATGCCGGCTCAGAGTGGCACCTTCATCGCGATGCGGAGGGCGGTAGCCGACAACCCCTTCCCCGTCATCACGCTAATCCAGTCGGTGAAGCTCTGGCAGAAGTCATACTTCTACGTGAAGAACGTCGCCCCGCAAGGCGACTACGTCAATTTGCCGGCTTATGTAGCCGGCCCGCCGGCGGGTAGGCGGCCCCAGTGGTCCTATCGGGCCGTGACGCTGACGCCGGCTGGAGCCGCGGCTGTCGCCCGACTGCGGGGTGATGATCTAGTCGGAGGGCCTGACTGGGCCCGACTTGCTGGCCGCCTTCGTCACGCGCTTGGTGCTTCCGCTTCAGAGCCGCCCTCACCTGATCTGTCAGATGAGCGGCCAGCTCGATCTGAGTCGGATGTGCACCAAGGACATGCCGCACGACGAGGTGGCCCATATGGTGAATTACCTTGCGAACTGCAAGCTCTCCGCAGAGTGGCAGTTTGGCAAGGAGCCATATTCCCGAGCACATCCGCCGCCCATGGTATGTTCTCTTGTTCCCTTTCTTCTCTTAGTTTTGTCGCCGAGTTCCTTTTGGCCGACTCTGACTAGTCGGCATGTCTCGACAGAGCCCTCTCCTTCGGCCTGCAGGCGGATCGGGGGCGGAGCGCCGATTCCTCCCCGACCGGACGGAGCACGACCTGGAGGACCCCGACTTGGGGGCAGCCTCCATGGACGACAACACCGCGGCGGGTGGCGGCCAAGCCGGCGGTGAGGCAGGCGGCTCTGGGCTTGGAGTCAGCTTCAACGACTGGCCGGACGACGATGAGGCGGAAGTCGTCCCACGCCGCCAGCCGGCGTCTGGCCACGGCGCAGGTCCCTCCGCCGCGCCGCCTGCTCGGGGAGGCGGGCAGAAGCGTCGTGCCGCATCGGGCTTATTCGGCAGTCGGCCGAAGAAGCCCAAGGGCGGGGTGGCTGCGACCAGGCGGGAAGAGGCGGCCGCGAAGACGGCCCGCTTCCGCAAGGCGGTGAAGCAGCCGCAGACGGTGTCGGTGTAAGTATATACTCCTTCATGTATTCTTTTTCTTTTCTCTGGTAATTCCTAAATCCTTGTCCTTTCTCAAAAAATCAGGGCTCCACTGTCGCTCGAGCGGGCTGCTGCCGCCTCCGTTGTCGGATCGCCGGGAGGATTCGGGAGCACCACTCGCCGCGTGGACCCCCGTGCTGAGCTTCAGGCGGCGACGGAGCAGAATGCGCGGGAGGCGCGGGTGGAGCGAGAGGCGGAGGAGTGGAGGGCGGCCGCCGCCAAGGGGGTGCAGGAGGAGGAGGCGGCGAAGGCGCGCGCCGACGCAGCGGCCAAGGCCCAAGCGGAGGCTGCGGCCGCGACGATGGCGGAGGGGGCCTTTCTAGTCACCCCTCTGCGTGTCGCGGCGCCTGAGGCCCCAGAACCCCCGCCAGAAGAAGCCGGCAGTGACCATCCGGGATTGGGGAGGGAGGACGATGTCGTCGTCCCGGAGAGGGAGGCAGCACCGGCCCCGCTAACTGGGGCGACCCAAGGCGGCCGGCCTAACTTGCCGCCTGTGCAATCAGCCGGGGGCGAGCCGGCCGCGAGGACTGATCTAGTGGTCCAGACGCCGTGGTGCCAGCGCGCGCGGAAGGCCGCATCGGAGCCGCAGAAGGCCGCATCAGAGCCGCAGAGGGCCGCGGGCTCCAGCTCGTCAGCCCAGGAGATGGAGGCGGCCAGCGCCAGCTCGGGGTGGACGCCGGGTGGAGGGACGGCAGTGATGAACGTGGCCGCGCAGGACGTCCGGAACCGGCTTCAAGCCCATGCTGCGGCACTGAGGAAATATAATGACGAGTTCCTTGCGACGCGGGCGGCCATCCGGGTTAGTCTTCTTGTCTTTGCTTTTTTTATCTTGATTTCTTCCGTGGGGGCGCGTCAGTGCACCCACTGGGTGTAGTCCCGGAGTTCCGAGTCGGCTGCTGAGCAGGCGGCTTGGAACTCCCTAGCGGGCCTTGTTTTGCTATTCTTGTTCTCATTTGCTCCTCTGCCTGGCTTGCAGGACTACCACAACCTCCGCGCGGCAGACTTCAACTCCCAGGCTTGGGAGCTGACCCAGAAGACTGCTGACTTATCTGAGAGCCGGGGTAAGTGCTTCGTCTTTTATCTCACGTGGGGGCGCGTCAGCGCACCCACTGGGTGTAGTCCCCGAGATTCGGGCCGACTGCTGAGCAGTCGGGCCGGATCTTCCTTGACGACTTTTCCTTATTGCTTCTTTCTTTTCTGCCGTCCCTGCAGCGGCCAACGCCGGTCTAAGGGAGCAGCTAGGAGGGACTCAGGCCGCCCTTCGTGCTAAGGAGGCCGAGTTTGCCGCCTTGGCACAGGAGCGTGACCGCCTGGCCAAGAGGTTGGCCGACCAGGAGGAGAGCCACAAGGCAGCCCTGAAGGCGGTGCGGGACAGCGAGGCCGCCCTCCAAGCCGAGTATGAGACAGAGGCGGCCAGCTGGGCCGAAGCGAGGCAGACGCTGATCAACGGCTATGGCCAGATCGAAGACTTGGTTGACGGTAGGCCGCCTTCCTCTTCGTCCTTTCTTGCCGCTTGCCGTTTTAGCTCGTTTTCTGACTTGGTGTTCTTCTCTTCTTTCTCTTTCTTCCTTGCGCAGAGTACTTCCCTGGCTACTCTACCTCCGCCAACCAGGTCGTCGAGGCCCACCGCGAGGCACAAAGGCAGGCTGGCGCCGAAATCGCACCAAACGCTCGCCGGTCGCTGGAGGAGCAGCTCTTGGCGATCCAGGCCCGCCTCCAGCCGGCTCATCGCCTGCTCCGCCGGCTTTAGCGTGTTGGGGCGCAGGTGCTGGCCGCCCTCTGGCCTGGTGAAGTGATTCCCCGCACCCCCAGTCGGACTGCCGACTGGCTGGAGGTGGCGGTCGGCCACTTCAAGGCCTGGAAGGCTTCGGCGGCTTGGTCCGGCGCCAGGCAGGCGCTGGAGTTCGCCAAGGCCTGGTATCCCGAGCTGAGTCTGGACCAGCTGGCCACCTGGCGGCGGGAGGCCGACACGGAGCTGGAGCCGGCGCGGCCGGCTACCATCCAGCGGGCTTCGGCGATCGCCGACTACACCGACACCTCCGCCTTCGCTCCTGAGGTGGACGACAATGGTGTTGCCCAGTCGGAGGAGTGGTTCGGGCTGAACCCGGCGGACGGAGAGGACTCGGCGGAGGAGATCGACTCCAGCGACGAGGGCGAGGAGGAGGAGGAGGAGGATGGTGAAGACGCCGGGCCAGATGGTGGAGCGGCCGGTTAGCCTCAGCTTGACCGTGCCTCCATCAACAAGGCACGTGTGGGTGCACCGCCTGCAGCCGGCGATGATCAAGCCGAGACCCGTCAGCCGGCCACTCCTCCAGCCGGTGGCGCCGTCTCCACCGACCAACCCGGCTCCCACACCGCGCCCTTAGTCTAGTCTGCTGCCTCTACTTTCCTGTTTTACCACTCTTGGAATAGTGTTTTGTTAGGTTTGCACAATTCCACCCACTGGGGGTGTATTCGAACTATGTTGATTGCCGGCCTATTGGGGGCCTTATGTGTAAATATGAATATGCATGCGTTTAGCTTTCCCTTGTTCTTTGCTTTTCATCCTTTTTCTGTTTCCTTTGCCGCCCTCCCTTGGTTGCCGCCTCCCCAGTCGGACAATTGCTCTGCAATCTGTGGCTGGAGAAGTGCTTGGCCAGTTGGGAGGGCAAGTACTC
Organism: Triticum aestivum; assembly: GCF_018294505.1. Taxonomy (NCBI): domain Eukaryota; kingdom Viridiplantae; phylum Streptophyta; class Magnoliopsida; order Poales; family Poaceae; genus Triticum; species Triticum aestivum. Next base: position 121,488,638 of record NC_057802.1, on the reverse strand, counting down.
TAGCTTTGTTGGATTATAGCGAAGTGATTGGGAGGCCGGCCAGCCGGCTGTTTTGACAGCCGGCAAGCGTGGTTGGAGGCCGTCTTTTCGTTATATAAGTTCGTTAGTCCTTAGCCGTTTTTCGTGTGGGCATCCTTTCTGCCTTTGGCTCTTGCTAGTCGGACAGTCGGTTCTTCGAGCTGCGACTTTCAACAAGAGAGGGCTCGGGAGCCGGCACACTACTTGTCTGACTTCAGGTAGAACTTTAATATAACTTAAGGCGGCCAGTCCCCGGGCCGACTAGTCGAACCCGGTGCCAGACAGAAAATCAAATGTAATAATACATTCATGAATATGACACTCGTCATTCATAGATAAAGGAGGGCAGTCCCCGAGTGCTCCTCGGGGGGCCCGTTGTTTCGTACTTAATACAAAAGGGTAGCATGATACATACTGCTTTTAACTGTAAAATCTTCTCAGGAGGTTCGCGTTCCATGGTCGCTCCGACTCCTTGCCGGAATCATCCCTCTTGCGTGCTCTTGGTTTTTGTGCGTCGATCAGGTAGTAGGAGTCGTTGCCTAGTGCCTTGCTGATGACGAAAGGGCCTTCCCAAGGGGCCGAGAGCTTGTGCTGGCCGGCTGTTCGCTGGATCAGCCGAAGCACAAGGTCGCCCTCTTGGAAAGATCTTGGCTTGACCTTGCGGTTGTGGTAACGGCGCAAACCCTGCTGGTAGATGGCGGACCGGCTGAGTGCTAACAGCCGGCCTTCTTCCAGCAGGTCGACGCCGTCTTCTCGCGCTTCCTTGGCCTCCGCCTCCGTGTACATGGTGACCCGAGGCGAGTCGAACTCGATGTCGGTTGGGATGACAGCCTCGGCACCATATACAAGGAAGAACGGAGTGAAGCCGGTTGACTTGTTAGGGGTAGTACGCAGACTCCAGAGGACAGCCGGCAGCTCATCGAGCCAGCAGCCGGCCGATCGCTCCAGTGGTACGACCAGTCGGGGCTTGATGCCGGAGAGGATGAGTCCATTTGCTCGCTCGACCTGGCCGTTTGACTGCGGGTGGGCAACGGACGCTAAGTCCAGTCGGATACCCTGCGTCGCGCAGAAACGTGCCAGTGCTCCTTTGGCAAAGTTTGTGCCGTTGTCGGTGATGATGCTGTGCGGCACGCCGTACCGAGTAGTGATGTCGGCAATGAACGTCACGGCAGTCGGCCCGTTCAGCTTCTTGATCGGCTTTGCTTCGATCCACTTGGTAAATTTGTCCACGGCGACAAGCAGATGTGTCAAGCCGCCGCGGGCTGTCTTGAATGGGCCCACCATGTCCAGCCCCCAGACGGCAAAGGGCCAGGTGAGGGGGATGGTCTTGAGTGCAGAAGCCGGCAGGTGTTGCTTGGAACTGAAGACTTGGCATCCTTTGCAGCTCTTGACTATCTCTTTGGCATCTTCCAAAGCAGTCGGCCAAAAGAAACCGTGGCGGAAAGCTTTGGCCACAAGTGATCTTGAGGCTGCGTGGTGGCCGCATTCGCCTTGATGGATATTCTTGAGGATTGCCACTCCTTTCTCTGGCTCGACGCAGCGCTGGAAGACTCCAGTGACACTGCGCTTGACAAGTTCTCTGTTTATTATTGCATAGGCTCCGGCTCGACGTTGCACTAGTCTTGCCGAGATCTCATCAGCCGGCAGCTCTCTATTGACTAGGAAGTTGAGGATGGCCTGGGCCCATGATGGAGCTGTGACTTCTTCTACTGTCAATACGGCCACTGTGACTCGGGTGGGCGGGTTGGGTGGTGAGGAGTTGGAGTCGGCCACCGTTTCTTGTGTCGCTGCAGTCCCCGAGCCGACTGCTGCAGTCCCCGGGCCGGGTTCTGAAGTTTCCGAGCCGGGTGCGACTACAGCAGTCCCCGGGCCAATTGTCAAAGTCCCCGAGCCGCCTGCCGGGTTCCTCCAGTCGGATCCGGCTGCATCGGGGGCAAGCGGTACAAAGATAGAGTCCGACTCTAGAGACGGCTTGATGGACGGTTTGAGGAGGCGCTGGAGAGAGACACCGGTCGGTATAGCCTGTCGAGTGGAGCGGATCCGCGCCAGGGCATCCGCTTGGTCGTTGTCGGCCCGTGGCACGTGAAGGAACTCGCACCCTTCGAAGTACCCGCTGATCTGCTGGACGAGGAATCAATAGCTCACCATGTTTGCATCCTTGGCGTCCCAGTCGCCAGATGAGTGCTGGACCACCAAGTCTGAGTCGCCATAACACAGGATCCGGCGTATGCCGAGCTCTTTGGCTAGCCGGAGCCCGTGTATGAGCGCCTCGTACTCGGCCACGTTGTTGGAGGCGGCGAAGTGGATTTGCAGCGTGTATCTGAGTTTGTCGCCTTTGGGAGAGGTGAGGACGATGCCGGCTCCCAAGCCGGTGCGCATCTTGGACCCGTCGAAGTGCATCCGCCAATGGGTAGAGTCGGGAGCCGGCGGTAGGTACTGGGTCTCGGCCCAGTCGACGAGGAAGTCGGCCAATGCTTGGGACTTGATGGCGGTGCGGGGCTGGTAGAAGATTGTGTAAGGTGCCAGCGCAATGGCCCATTTAGCCACCCGGCCGGATGCATCCCGGCTGCCTATGATCTCGGCAAGCGGGGCGGTGCACACGACCGTGATGGGATGCTCTTGAAAGTAGGGCTTCAGCTTCTTGGCGGCGAAGTACACTCCATAGCACATCTTCTGGTAGTGCGGGTAGTTTTGCTTTGAGCTGGATAGTACTTCGCTTAGATAATATACCGGCCTCTAGACTAGCTGGGCTCGGCCTTCTTCCGGGCGCTGGACCACGACAACTGTACTAACCACTCGGCTAGTCGCGGCAATGTAGAGGAGCATGGGCTCCTTCTCAGTCGGCGCCGCCAGGACAGGTGGAGTAGTCAGCATCTTCTTCAACTCATGGAAGGCTTGGTCTGCTTGGTCATTCCACTCGAAATGAGTGGATTTCTTCATGAGTCGGTACAGGGGGAGAGCCTTCTCTCCTAGCCGGCTGATAAAGCGGTTTAAGGAGGCCAGGCACCCAATGAACTTCTGCACGTCCCGCAACTTGGCGGGAATCTTCATTCTCTCAATGGCCTTGATCTTCTCAATGCCGCGTTCGGAGACCGGAAAGCCTAGAAGCTGGCCGGCTGGTACTCCGAACACGCATTTCTCAGGGTTGAGCTTGATCTGGAATCGGCGCAAGTTGGCAAATGTTTCTTGGAGGTCCTCCAACAGGGTGCCGCGCTTCTCTGTCTTCACCACAATATCGTCTACGTAGACGTGGGCATTTCTGCCGAGTTGCTCGAGAAGGCATTTCTGCATGCAACGCTGAAAAGTGGCACCGGCATTCCTCAAGCCGAATGTCATAGTCAGGTAACAGAAAGCTCCGAATGGTGTGATGAAGGCAGTCTTCAGGCGGTCTGCTGGGTCCAACTTGATCTGGTGGTATCCTGAGTAGGCATCCAAAAAACTCAACAGCTCGCATCCAGCCGTGGAGTCTATCACTTGATCAATCCGTGGCAAAGCAAACGGATCTTTGGGGCAGGCCTTGTTGAGGCTGGTGTAGTCTATACACATACGCCATTTGTTGTTCTTCTTCAACACCAAGACTGGGTTGGCAAGCCACTCTGGGAAAAATACTTCCATAATAAAGCCGGTGGCGAGGTGCCGGGCTATCTCTTCTCCTACGATTCTTCGCTTCTCTTCAGACAGTCTGCGGAGGGGCTGTTTGACCGGCTTCGCGTCGGCTCGGACATGCAATTTGTGCTCGGCGAAATCCTTCAGAACACCTGGCATGTCCTTTGGGACCATGCAAAGATGTCTCGATTCTCACGGAGGAAGTCGACGAGCTCGCCTTCCTATTTACTGTCCAGGTTTGCACCAATGACTGCAAACATTTCCGGGTTCTCCGGGTCCAGAGGTATCTTCTTCGTCTCCTTGGCCGGCTAGAAGGAGCCCTGCGCATCATAATCCTTGGGGTTGGGGGACAAGGCCGGCTGCTTGCCGGCCATGGCCACAACTCGCTCCAGCATCTTCTTCTCTTCTGCCACTACGAGGGACTCGGCCAGCCGACTGCTGGCTGCAACGCACTCGATGGACTTCTTGTAGTCGCCGGCTACAGTGATGATCCCCTTCGAGCTCGGCATCTTCATCGAGGAGTCGGCCGTGGCGTACTTGTCCGCGATGATCAGCAGCTCGTCGAGGGCAGCCGGCTCGTCGCACAGGAGTCGGTGCTTGAGGAGAGTGCCCTCTCGGCACCCGGCGGTGAAGTATTCCATGGCCTGAACCTCGTGCACTCCCTCGCAGGAGTTGCGGAGCTCGGCCCACCACGTGAGGTAATCACGGGTCGACTCGGTGGGCCCTTGGACGCAGAGGGAGAGCTGGCGGGGCTTGGGAGGCCGCTTGTACGTGCTGGTGAAGTTGCGGATGAAGACTTCCGTGAAGTCCAGCCAGCTGTTGACGCTGTAGGGCTTGAGGCTGTTGAGCCAGGTGCGTGTCGTGCCTTGCAGCATGAGGGGGACGTACTTCACGGCTACGCGCCTGTTGCCGTTCGCTATGCTGACAGCAGTAGAGTTGTCGATGAGCCAATCTTCCGGCTTCACAGAGCCGTTGTACTTGGGCGTGTCTCTGGGGAGCGAGAACCCTTTGGGGAAGGGCTCGTCGCGGATGCGGGGGCCAAAGCATGGCGGGCCGACATCGTCTTCTTCTTCTAACGACTGGGATCGAGTTAGGCGGTCGATCCGGTGGCGGGCGTCGTTCTCGCTGACTCCTTCGCGGTGGCCTAGTCGGCCACCTAGAGTCGGATGCGTGACAGGCGGCGGGGTGGGATATCTCTCCCCTCGAGGCGGGGGAGGAGGCGGATTTCCTTGGCGCTCCACTGCTCGAGGGCGGCCTTCCGTGTCGCGCTCGATGGTGATCCGAGTCCGGCTACGGCTAGCAGCCGGCTCCTTGTCTTTCCTTGCGCGGGCGCCGCTCGTAGTCGGCGACCGGGACGTCGTGGCGTGCTCTCGGCGCGGGGGAGGACTCTCAGCGCGGGGGCCGGCTTCGTGCCGTTCTGCGGCCGCGTCGATCAGCTGCTGGATTCGCCTTGTCATGTAGGGGAGCTCATCAGCCCCCAGCCCGTTCAGCTCTTCAGCGGCCGCCTGAGCGGCTCACAGATTCTCAAGCGGGGTGGCGTAGACGGGGCAATCTGCCCCTAGCATGCTGGCGATGGCCGCGCCGCGCTTCTTGACGAGGCCGGCTCGGCTCGGCCCGCCAGGAGGCGGCGTGCCAAAGGCGGCGCGGTCGACTTCGCGCTGGTGAGCCTCGGTGAGGCGTCTCATGGAGGCTATCTTCTGGCCTTCCGCGATGAGGGCGAGGCGGCGTGCCTCCAGGGTCTTGGCGTCGGCGTCGGCCGGGATGGGGACGGATAAGTCATGCATCGCCGCTTGCAGGGCGTCGTGGGCGCTCTCGCCCAAGTTGGCGATGTGGCTGATGACCAGCACTTCAGTGACAGCGCAGCTGCCGCTATCAGCTCGAGGGAGAGGGTCGTCGAAGACTACCACTTCGGAGGGGTAGGCGTCGAGCAATGCCATGTCGGAGTCGACAAGCATCGGGTCGGTGGAGCCGACCGACTCCAAGTCTACAGCAGGCTCGCTGGAGACGTGAAGTTAGTCCAGGAGGCGGACGAGGCGGCTCTCGGGGTAGTCCGTGCCCGCGTCGGACGCGGGCTTTTCGGAGATGCGAGTCTCGCCGAGCAGATCGGCGAGGCAGCTCGCTGCGCACGCGCCGTCGACGCCTTGCAGCGCGTCAGGGCAAGCGCCATTGGGTGCAGCAGGCTGGCTGCGCTCGCAGGGGAGGAAAAGGGTTCCCGTCCAGAACAGGTCTCCGGACGATGGTGCACCTGGCCCCACGGTGGGCACCAAATGTCGGGTGGTAGGTGCGACATATGCCAACGGTTGGCTTATCATTGTGGGAGCCAGTAAGACGTCGCCGATGACTGGAAACGGGATGAGGCGAAGACATGCACGCCGGCGAATCTTACCCAGGTTCGGGGCTCTCCGTGGAGATAACACCCCTAGTCCTGCTCTGCGGGGTCTCCGCATGATCACTAGATCAAAACAAGTAGCTACAAGTGCTCCTTGAGCTGTATGGTTAGAGGGAGAAGAAGGGCAAGGCTAGCTCTCCTTTTCTCTCTATGTGGTGTGTGTAATTCTCTGAGTCCAACCCTTGGCATGGGTGCCCCGGGGGGTTTATATAGGCCTACCCCCAGGGGTACAATGGTAATCCGGCTGGGCGAGGGTTCCAGCCGTCAGTGTCCGTGTTTGCCGGCTTCTCTGCCGGCCATTGGGGCCCGCCGACTGGTGGGTCCCGCCGGCTGCCGGCCTCTTGGTCGACAGGCCGGCCCCACCGCTTGGGAGTCTTGTCGGCGGCTGGTTACTGTCGCCTCGCCCCTGATGACGAGGGCTTTGTCGAGCGTGGCTACAGCGCCGCCGCCTTGCGGGCTCTCACTGTAGCCTCACCTCATCTTCTCTCCTTAATGAGGCACATGTTTCGAGGGAGGGAGGTAGCCGGCTATTGGGAGCCGGCTACGCCCCGGCCGACTAGGGGAGGCCAGGCCGCCTTCGAGCGTCTCTCTGGCTAAAGGGACCCGCCGCCCGCGGGCCGCACTGGCGTCTGTCGTGGGTGACATCGAGGTCAACATGGCTACAATGCCGCGCCGGACGGGAGATGGCTGACCCATACGGCGCCCTATGGCCATGCCTGCTTCGGGATTCGGGGGTAGTGGGCTGTACTGCGGCCACGCCCCGTCTTATCACCGTTATGTGGATGCAGTCTTAGTAGGTGCAGTCTTGGCCGGCTTCCGGGAGTCGGCATTCTTCACGGCCGGCTTCTGGGAGTCGGTCCTCTTGGGGCCGGCTTCCTGGAGTCGGCCATCTTGTAGCTTTCTTGGGGAAGGTTTCTGAGACTGGGTCGCCTTCTGGGAGTCGGCCCTGGGGATAGTCGGCCGGGGGAAGGCGGCCCTCTGCTTTGTATGTTTGAAGGCTTGAATGGCCTGATAATTTCTTGAAGAGCCAGGGGGAGTCGGTTAGGCTACCCGTGGCCATTTACTCCGACAGTGTTAGACTCAACATTTATTCTCGTTACTCTAGACCCCTGTCACACTTTGTTTCAGGCATCGAACGATTGCCTACCCGCTCGAAACTTCTCATGGTAGCTTCTTACTTTGCTCTCAATATTTTCTTAAGTTTTAGTTCGAGAGTTAGTTCCCGCCACCTTCCCCGATGTAGCTACCAAATACTTAACCTTGCAGAGGTCCGTTCTTTCGAAATACCCCCCTTATTGTGTCGTAAGTACGATGGAGATCCCGAAGAAAGGATGCCGGCTTCATCATGATGACTGAAGCAGAGGAATGAAGACATCAATGTAATGGATCGACCTCTTCGAGAAGAGCAACCAAGACCAAGAAGAATCGTTAGAATTTCATAACCTATTCTTCCCCTTTACTCCCCTCTTAAATCTCGGGATGAGATTTCTTGTAGTGGAGGAGAATTGTGACGCCCGGATAATTAAGCTACAGTAACCCTCTACTAATGATGCCACGTCGCCATGATTACCGTTCATAATCTCATGTTAATGCTAAATTCAAATTCAGAATAAGGTCAAACAATAAATGTTTTCAAATATCAAAAATAAAATGTTCTAAATGTGACAAATAATTCATAAGTATTAATGGGGGAGAAACCACTATTTTTTTAAAATGTTGAATGCTCTGAAATAATTAAAGGAACAACAAAAGAAATCAATTAAATGCTTTTTACAATTAATAAATTATTAAGCTACTTTATTAGTTACCAAAAATTAATGGGGCAGTAGCATATTTATTAATACTAATATAGGTGCTAGTTGAATTTTTATAACACTAAATTTTAAAAAAGGAAACTAAGCTAAAACAGAAAAAAAAAGTAAGGAAAAACCAAAATGAAACAAAGATAAAATTAAAAAGAACCCCCCCCCCCCCCCCCCCCCCGCTGGGCTACGGCCCAGTTGGCCTCTCGGCCAACCAGGCCGGCCCAACCCAGCCAGCGACGCCCTCCTCCTCTCTCCTCCACCTCTCGAACACGACCGAGCGTTGGGCGTCGTTCCAGTTGCGCCACCTCGTCTGTGGGTCGCTACAGGGCGCCTGGAGGGGATAAGATTGCCAGCGTCGACGCGGTGCCTCGCCCAAAAATATCTCCCCCTCCACCCGCGTCGTTCTTCTCTTCCACTCACTGCTCTCTTTGATCCCGAGCTCCACCGCGCAACCATTGCCGTGCCATCGTTGTCGTCGCGGCCACAGGCCTCCCCGGCGCTCGAGAGGAAGTCGAGGAGCACCGCCGTCCTCTTCTACACCGTCTACAAGCGTCAGGTCAAGCCAGAGCACCTCGAGCCGTCGCCATCGGCCTTCTTCCCCAACCACGGCCGTCGTCATCCACCTCGTCGATCCGCTCGCCAATGGCCTCCCCGAGCCCGCTGGCAAGCCCTACCGCCACATCGTGAGGCCCTCCATCGATTCCCCTCCTCCCCTACATTCTCCGCCGCCGTAGGGCGTGATGACCCACAACTATATGGGATCAATTTTAGCCTTTTTGATAAGTAAGAGTGTCGAACCCAACGAGGAGCAAAAGGAAATGACAAGTGGTTTTCAGCATGGTAATGTCTGCAACTGCGGAAATTATAAGTAACAGAGTAGTTTGGTAGCAAGATGATTTGTAACGAGCAAATAATGATAGTAGTAAAAAAAGTGAAGCAAGGTAGCCCAATCCTTTTGAGGTAAAGGACAGGCCAAAACGGTCTCTTATAATAAGCAAAGGGTTCTTGAGGGTACACGGGAATTTCATCTAGTCACTTTCATCATGTTGGTTATATTCGTGTTCACTATGATAATTTGATATGTGGGTGGACCGGTGCTTAGGTATTGTTATTACTTGAATAAACCTCCTACTTATGATTAACCCCCTCACAAGCATCCGCAACTACGAGAAAAGTATTAAGAATAAATTCTAGCCATAGCATTAAACTTTTGGATCCAATCGGTCCCTTACGGAATAGCACATAAACTAGGGTTTAAGCTTCTGTCACTCTCGCAACCCATCATCTAATAACTAATCCACAATGGATTCCCTTAGGCCCAAATATGGTGAAGTGTCATGTAGTCAACGTTCACATGACACCACTAAGGGAATCACAACATACATACTATCAAAATATCGAACACATATCAAGTTCACATGATTACTTGCAACATGATTTCTCCCATGACCTCAAGAACAAAAGTAACTACTCACAAGTGATAAACATGCTCAAGATCAGAGGGGGTATTAAATAGCATATTGGATCGGAACATATAATCTTCCACCAAATAAACCATATAGTAATCAACTACAAGATGTAATCAACACTACTAGTCAACCACAAGCACCAATCTATAGTTCCGGTACAAAGATTGAACACAAGAGATGAACTAGGGTTTGAGAGGAGATGGTGTTGTTGAAGATGTTGATGGAGATTGCCCTCCCCAAGATGGGAGAGTTGTTGGTGATGATGATGATGATGATTTCCCCCTCCGAGAGGGAATTTACCCTGGAGGAATCGCTCCGCCGGAGGGCAAAAGTGCTCCTACCCAAGTTCCGCCTCGAGATGGCGGCGCTCTGTCCCGAAAGTCCTCCCCTTATTTTCTCTAGGTCGAAATGACTTATATACCAGAAGATGGGCACCGAAGGTGGGCTGGGCTGAGCACAATCCAGCAGGGCGCGCCTGGGGGCCCAGGCGCGCCCTGGTGTCTTGTGCTCACCAGGTGGCCCCCCTTCGGTGGTTTTTTGCTCCAGTATTTCTTATTTATTCCGTAAAAAATCCTTGTGAATTTCAGCTTATTTGGAGTTGTGCAGAATAGGTGGCCTGACGTAGCTTTTCCAGGTCCAGATTTCCAGGTGCCAGAATTCTCCCTCTTTGTGTGTACTTGCATATTATGAGAGAAAAGGCATTAGAATTGCTCCAAAAAGCATTATTATACATAAAAACATCATAAATAACAGTAGGTAAACATGATGCAAAATGGACGTATCAGGGCGCCACCATCGAAGCGACCGAGCTCGCTGGAGCTTGTGCCCCCGCCGCGATCACCTGCTCCGCTCGACGCCCGCGAGCCCTTGGCTGCGTTCTCGCGCCACCCCTGGTGGAATGCTCGCTGCCGCTAGGCCGCGCCTGCTGCTCCCCGTGCGTGCTCGCGGCCCCCACCCATGGTCCATGCTCGCCCCCGTAGCCTCCGCTTGCTGCGTCCCTTGCTTCTTGCTGTCGTGATACGTCTCCAACGTATCTATAATTTTTTATTGTTCCATGCTATATTATATTCTGTTTTGGACATTATTGGGCTTTATTGTACACTTTTATAATAGTTTTGGGACTAACCTATTAACCAGGGACCCAGCCCAGAATTGTTGTTTTTTGCCTATTTCAGAGTTTCGCAGAAAAAGAATATCAAACTGAGTCCAAACGGAATGAAACCTTCGGGAACGTGATTTTCGGAACGAACGTGGTCCAGAGGACTTGGACCCTACGTCAAGACATTAACCAGGAAGGCACGAGGTAGGGGGGCACGCCTATACCCCTTGGGCACGCCCTCCACCCTCGTGGGCCCCACATTGCTCCATCGACATACTTCTTCCTCCTATATATACCTACGTACCCCCAAACTACCAGATACGGAGCCAAGATCCTAATTCCACCGCCGCAACCTTCTGTACCCGTGAGATCCCATCTTGGGGCCTTTTCCGGAGCTCCACCGGAGGGGGCATCGATCATGGAGGGCTTCTACATCAACACCATAGCCTCTCCGATGATGTGTGAGTAGTTTACCTCAGACCTTCGGGTCCATAGTTATTAGCTAGATGGCTTCTTCTCTCTTTTTGTATCTCAATACAATGTTCGCCCCCTCTCTTGTGGAGATCTATTCGATGTAATATTCTTTTGCGGTGTGTTTGTTGAAACCGATGAATTGTGGGTTTATGATCAAGTTTATCTATGAACAATATTTGAATCTTCTCTAGATTCTTTTATGTGTGATTGGTTATCTTTGCAAGTCTCTTCGAATTATCAGTTTGGTTTGGCCTACTAGATTGATCTTTCTTGCAATGGGAGAAGTGCTTAGTTTTGGGTTCAATCTTGCGGTGTCCTTTCCCAGTGACAGTAGGGGTAGCAAGGCACGTATTGTATTGTTGCCATCCAGGATAACAAGATGGGGTTTATAGCATATTGCATGAGTTTATCCCTCTACATCATGTCATCTTGCTTAAAGCGTTACTCTGTTCTTATGAACTTAATACTCTAGATGCATGATGGATAGCGGTCGATGTGTGGAGTAATAGTAGTAGATGCAGGCAGGAGTCGGTCTACTTGTCTCGGACGTGATGCCTATATACATGATCATACCTAGATATTCTCATAACTATGCTCAATTCTGTCAATTCCTCAACAGTAATTTGTTCACCCACCGTAATACTTATGCTCTCGAGAGAAGCCACTAGTGAAACCTATGGCCCCCGGGTCTATTTTCCATCATATTAATCTTCCAACACTTAGTTATTTTTATTGCCTTTTATTTTACTTTGCATCTTTATCATAAAAATACCAAAAATATTATCTTATCATATCTACCAGATCTCACTCTCGTAAGTGACCGTGAAGGGATTGACAACCCCTTTATTGCGTTGGTTGCGAGGATTTATTTGTTTGTGTAGGTGTGAGGGACTCGTGCGTGGCCTCCTACTGGATTGATACCTTGGTTCTCAAAAACTGAGGGAAATACTTACGCTACTTTACTGCATCACCCTTTCCTCTTCAAGGGAAAACGAACGTAGTGCTCAAGAGGTAGCAAGAAGGATTTCTGGCGCCGTTGCCGGAGAGTCTATGCAAAAGTGAACATACCAAGTACCCATCACAAACCCTTATCTCCCGCATTACATTATTTGCCATTTGCCTCTCGTTTTCCTCTCCCCCACTTCACCCTTGCCGTTTTATTCGCCCTCTCTTTTCCGTTCGCCTCTTTTTCGCTTGCTTCTTGTTTGCTCATGTGTTGGATTGCTTGCTTGTCACGATGGCTCAAGATAATACTAAATTGTGTGACTTTACCAATGACAACAACAATGATTTTCTTAGCACTCCGATTGCTCCTCTTACCGATACTGAATCTTGTGAAATTAATGCTGCTTTGTTGAATCTTGTCATGAAAGATCAATTCGCCCGCCTTCCTAGTGAAGATGCCGCTACCCATCTAAATAGCTTCGTTGATTTGTGTGATATGCAAAAGAAGAAAGATGTGGACAATGATATTGTTAAATTGAAGCTATTTCCTTTTTCTCTTAGATATCGTGCTAAAGCTTGGTTTTCGTCTTTGCCTAAAAATAGTATTGATTCTTGGAATAAGTGCAAAGATGCTTTTATCTCTAAGTATTTTCCTCCCGCTAAGATCATCTCTCTTAGAAACGACATCATGAATTTTAAGCAACTTGATCATGAACATGTTGCACAAGCTTGGTAGAGGATGAAACTAATGATGCGTAATTGCCCTACTCATGGTTTGAATTTGTGGATGATTATACAAAAAATTTATGCCGGATTGAATTTTGCTTTTAGAAATCTTTTAGATTCGGCCGCGGAAGGCAGTTTTATGGAAATCACTTTAGGAGAAGCTACTAAACTCCTAGATAATAATATGGTTAATTATTCTCAATGGCACAATGAAACATCTACTAATAAGAAAGTGCATGCGATAGAAGAAATTAATGTTTTGAGTGGAAAGATGGATGAACTTATGAAATTATTTGCTAATAAAAGTGTTTCTTCTGATCCTAATGATATGCCTTTGTCTACTTTGATTGGGAATAATAATGAATCTATGGATGTGAATTTTGTTGGTAGGAATAATTTTGGTAACAACGCATATAGAGGAAACTTTAATCCTAGGCCGTATCCTAGTAATTCCTCTAATAACTATGGTAATTCCTGTAACAACTCTTATGGAAATTTTAATAAGATGCCCTCTGAATTTGGGACTAGTGTTAAGGAGTTTATGAATTCGCAAAAGAATTTCAATGCTTTGCTTGAGGAAAAATTGCTTAAAGTTGATGAATTGGCTAGGAACGTTGATAGAATTTCCCTTGATGTTGATTCCTTAAAACTTAGATCTATTCCACCTAAGCATGATATCAATGAGTCTCTCAAAGCCATGAGAATTTCCATTGATGCGTGCTAAGAAAGATTGTTTTGTGAAAGCGTGTTGTTCTAGTTATGAAAATAAAGATGAAGATCTAAAAGTTATTGATGTGTCCCCTATTAAATCTTTGTTTTGCAATATGAATCTTGATAATGATGGGACTGAAGATGATCCACCTTTACCTAGAGAGCGTTCCAAAAATTCTGAGTTTTTAGATCTTGATGCAAAAATTGTTAAAAGTGGGATTGAAGAGATCAAAACTCTAGATATTAATGAACCCACTATTTTGGATTTCAAGAAATTTAATTATGATAATTGCTCTTTGATAGATTGTATTTCCTTGTTGCAATTCGTGCTAAATTCTCCACATGCTTATAGCCAAAATAAACTTTTACTAAACATATCGTTTATGCTTTGATGCAATCTTATGAAGAAAAACTTGAGTCGGAAGTTTCTATCCCTAGAAAACTCTATGATGAGTGGGAACCTACTATTAAGATTAAAATTAAATATCATGAATGCTATGCTTTGTGTGATTTGGGTGCTAGCGTTTCCACGATTCCAAAGACTTTGTGTGATTTGCTAGGTTTCCATGATTTTGATGATTGCTCTCTAAACTTGCACCTTGCGGATTCCACCATTAAGAAACCTATGGGAAGAATCAATGATGTTCTTATTATTGCAAATAGGAATTATGTGCCCGTAGATTTTATTGTTCTTGATATAGATTGCAATCCTTCATGTCCTATTATTCTTGGTAGACCTTTCCTTAGAACGATTGGTGCAATTATTGATATGAAAGAAGGGAATATTATATTCCAATTTCCGTTAAGGAAAGGCATGGAACACTTCCCTAGAAAGAAAATAAAATTACCTTATGAATCTATTATGAGAGCCACTTATGGATTGCCTACCAAAGATGGCAATCCCTAGATCTATCCTTGCTATTATGCCTAGCTAGGGGCGTTAAACGATAGCGCTTGTTGGAAGGCAACCCAATTTTATTTTTAGTTTTTTTTTCTTTTTGCTTCTGTTTAGGAATAAATATTTGATCTAGCCTCTGGTTAGATGTATTTTTATGTTTTAATTAGTGTTTGTGCCAAGTTAAACCTATAGGATCTTCTTGGATGATAGTTATTTGATCTTGCTGAAAATTCCAGAAACTTTCTGTTCATGAAAATAATTGTTAAAAATCACCAGAACGTGCTAAAATATTGATTCCAATTGCTGCTGATCAATAAACAAATTATCTAGGTCTTCCTATTTTGGCTGAAGTTTTGGAGTTCCATAAGTTTGCGTTAGTTACACATTACTACAGACTGTTCTGTTTTTGACAGATTCTGTTTTTCGTGTGTTGTTTGCTTATTTTGATGAATCTATGGCTAGTAAAATAGTTTATAAACCATAGAGAAGTTGGAATACAGTAGGTTTAACACCAATATAAATAAAGAATGAGTTCATTACAGTACCTTGAAGTGGTGTTTTGTTTCTCTAACGGAGCTCGCGAGATTTTCTGTCAAGTTTTGTGTTGTGAAGTTTTCAAGTTTTGGGTGAAAGATTTGATGGATTATGGAACAAGGAGTGGAGAGCCTAAACTTGGGGATGCCCATGGAACTCCAAGATAATCTAAGGACACCTAAAAGCCAAAGCTTGGGGATGCCCCGGAAGGCATCCCCTCTTTCGTCTACTTCTATCGGTAACTTTACTTGGAGCTATATTTTTATTCACCACATGATATGTGTTTCACTTGGAGCGTCTTGTATTATTTGAGTATTTGATTTTTATTTTACCACAATCATCCTTGCTGTACACACCTTTTAAGAGAGACACACATGATTCGGAAATTGTTAGAATACTCTATGTGCTTCACTTATATCTTTTGAGTTATATAGTTTTGCTCTAGTACTTCACTTATATCATTTAGAGCATGGCGGTAGATTTGTTTTATAGAAACTATTGTTCTCTCATGCTTCACTTATATCTTTTTGAGAGTCCTATGAAATAGCATGACAATTTGCTTCAACTAAATATCATGAGAAATTTGATACTAGATAATTGTTTTGAGATATAAAGGTGGTAATATCATAGTTGTGCTAGTTGAGTAATTGTGGAATTGAAAAATACTTGTGTTGGAGTTTGTGATTCCCGTAGCATGCACGTATGGTGAACCGTTATGTAACGAAGTCGGAGCATGAGGTATTTATTGATTGTCATCCTTTGTGTGGCGGTCGGGATCGCGCGATGGTTAACTCCTACCAACCCTTCCCCTAGGAGCATGCGTAGTAGTACTTTGCTTCGAGGGCTAATAAATTTTTGCAATAAGTATATCAGTTCTTTATGACTAATGTGAGTCCATGGATTATACACACACTTACCTTTCCGCAATTTTCTAGCCTCCTCGGTACCGTGCATTGCCCTTTCTCACCTTGAGAGTTGGTGCAAACTTCGCCGGTGCATCCAAACCCCGTGATATGATACGCTCTATCACACATAAACCTCCTCATATCTTCCTCAAAACAGCCACCATACCTACCTATTATGGCATTTCCATAGCCATTCCGAGATATATTGCCATGCAACTTTCCATCGTTTCGTTTATCATGACACGTTCCATCATTGTCATATTGCTTTGCATGATCATGTAGTTGACATTGTATTTGTGGCAAAGCCACCATTCATAATTCTTTCATACATGTCGCTCTTGATTCATTGCATATCCCGGTACATCGCCGGAGGCATCCACATAGAGTCATATTTTGTTCTAAGTATTGAGTTGTAATTCATGAGTTGTAAGTAAATAAAAGTGTGATGATCATCATTATTAGAGCATTGTCCCAAGTGAGGAAAGGATGATGGAGACTATGATTCCCCCACAAGTCGGGATGAGATTCCGGACTAAATAAAAAAAACAGGCCATAAAAAAGGCCCAAATAAAAAAAATAAGAATGAGAGAAAAAGAGAGAAGGGACAATGTTACTAAGCTTTTACCACACTTGTGCTTTAAAGTAGCACCATGATCTTCATGATAGAAAGTCTCTCATTTTGTCGCTTTCATATACTAGTGGGAAATTTCATTATAGAACTTGGCTTGTATATTCCAATGATGGGCTTCCTCAAAATGCCCGAGGTCTTCGTGAGCAAGCAAGTTGGATGCACACCCCCTTAGTTTCTTTTGGAGCTTTCATACACTTATAGCTCTAGTGCATCCGTTGCATGGCAATCCCTACTCCTTGCATTAACATCAATTGATGGGCATCTCCATAGCCCGTTGATTAGCCTCGTTGATGTGAGACTTTCTCCTTTTTGTCTTCCCACATAACCCCTACCATTATACCTTATTCCACCATAGTGCTATATCCATGGCTTGCGCTCATGTATTGCATAAGAATTGAAAAGGCTGAAGCGCGTTAAAAAGTATGAACCAATTGCTTGGCTAAAACCGGGGTTGTACATGATATGAATATTTTGTGTGGGGAAGATGGAGCATAGCCAGACTATATGATTTTGTAGGTATAACTTGCTTTGTCTATGTTATTTTGATAAGACATAATTGCTTGGTTAGCATGCTTGAAGTATTATTGTTTTTATGTCAACATTAAACTCTTATCCTGAATCATATTAAAACTGAACATTCGTGCCACAATAAGAGGAATTAGATTGAAATTATGCTAAGTAGCATTCCACATCAAAAATTCTGTTTTTATCATTTACCTACTCGAGGACGAGCAGGAATTAAGCTTGGGGATGCTTGATACGTCTCCAACGTATCTATAATTTTTTTGAGGGAGTATCTATAATTTTTTATTGTTCCATGCTATATTATATTCAGTTTTGGACATTATTGGGCTTTATTATACACTTTTATATTATTTTTGGGACTAACCTATTAACCGGAGGCCCAGCCCAGAATTGCTGTTTTTTTGCCTATTTTAGAGTTTCGCAAAAAAGAATATCAAACGGAGTCCAAACGGAATGAAACCTTCGGGAACATGATTTTCGGAACGAACGTGATCCAGAGGATTTGGACCCTACGTCAAGACATCAACTAGGAAGGCACGAGGTAGGGGGGCGCGCCTACCCCCCTAGGCGTGCCCTCCACCCTCGTGGGCCCCACATTGCTCCACCAGCGTACTTCTTCCTCCTATATATACCTACGTACCCCGAAACTACCAGATACGGAGCCAAAAACCTAATTCCACCGCCGCAACCTTCTATACCCATGAGATCCCATCATGGGGCCTTTTCCGGAGCTCCGCCGGAGGGGGCATCGATCACGGAGGGCTTCTACATCAACACCATAGCCCCTCCGATGATGTGTGAGTAGTTTACCTCAGACCTTCGGGTCCATAGTTATTAGCTAGATGGCTTCTTCTCTCTTTTTGGATCTCAATACAATGTTCTCCCCCTCTCTTGTGGAGATCTATTCGATGTAATCTTCTTTTGTGGTGTGTTTGTTGAGACCGATGAATTGTGGGTTTATGATCAAGTTTATCTATGAACAATATTTGAATCTTCTCTAAATTCTTTTATATATGATTGGTTATCTTTGCAAGTCTCTTCGAATTATCAGTTTGGTTTGGCCTACTAGATTGATCTTTCTTGCAATGGGAGAAGTGCTTAGCTTTGGGTTCAATCTTGCGGTGTCCTTTCCCAGTGACAGTAGGGGCAGCAAGGCACGTATTGTATTGTTGCCATCGAGGATGACAAGATGGGATTTATATCATATTGCATGAGTTTATCCCTCTACATCATGTCATCTTGCTTAAAGCGTTACTCTGTTCTTATGAACTTAATACTCTAGATGCATGCCGGATAGCGGTCGATGTGTGGAGTAATAGTAGTAGATGCAGGCAGGAGTCGGTCTACTTGTCTCGGACGTGATGCCTATATACATGATCATACCTAGATATTCTCATAACTATGCTCAATTCTGTCAATTCCTCAACAGTAATTTGTTCACCCACCGTAATACTTATGCTCTCGAGAGAAGCCACTAGTGAAACCTATGGCCCCCGGGTCTATTTTCCATCATATTAATCTTCCACACTTAGTTACTTTTATTGCCTTTTATTTTACTTTGCATCTTTATCATAAAAATACCAAAAATATTATCTTATCATATGTACTAGATCTCACTATCGTAAGTGACCGTGAAGGGATTGACAACCCCTTTATTGCGTTGGTTGCGAGGATTTATTTGTTTGTATAGGTGCGAGGGACTCGTGCGTGGCCTCCTACTGGATTGATACCTTGGTTCTCAAAAACTTAGGAAAATACTTACGCTACTTTACTGCATCATCCTTTCCTCTTCAAGGGAAAACCAACGCAGTGCTCAAGAGGTAGCACGCCGCTACTTCGCTGCTTGCTCAGCTGCTGCTCCTTGTGCAGTCATCGCTGCCACCTGCTGCTCCCACCCTGCGCCGCCCGCATTTGCCCCCTACGCACGCGCGCCTGCGCCACCACCATGCTAAGCCATGCCGGCTCCGGCCGGCCACGCCCGCCCCCGCTCCGGCCTGCTGCTAGCGGCCGCCTCCGCCGCTCGCCTGCACTCGCCTTCCCCGCGCAGCTTCCCCTTCCAGCGCCGTCCGCCGCGCTGCTCAGGTCGCTCTCGGCCGCGGCTGGACTGGGCGGGTGCCCCGTCGGTCTGCGCCCTGCGCCCGTCGCCTGCCCCGTTAAGGCTCCCCATGGGCCACTAACTGGGGGGGCCCAGCCCCCAGGAACCTAAATAAAAAAAGGAAAAATGAATTAATAATAATAATAATTAATTAGTTAAATTAATTAACTTAATTAACCTGTGTTAGTGAATCTAATTAATCTGTTAGTTAGATTAGTCACTCATTGACAAATGGGACCCATCAGTCAGTTGACTGGTCGGCGGTCAACTTTGACCGCTGACGTCATGATGACGGTGTAAAAGTTTTGAATTAAAATAATGTAAAAAATGAATTAAAACTTTGAAAAATAATATAAAATAAACCATTTGTCGGGTGAAAATACTTTGTACATGAAGGTTGCTCAAAACGACGAGACGAATCCAATTACGCAGGCCGTTTGTCAGCCACGCATCCTAGCGTAGCGAACATGCAACCGTCCCCCTCAGGTTCGACTCTGCGAAAACATCAAACACCGGGAATACTTTCATGGATGTTTCCCCCCTTCGCCGGTATCACCTACTACCACGTTAGGGCACACTTAGCACCTCTTATTGCCATGTCTTGCACCTGTTTGCATTGTATTCATTGTTTCTTCCCCCTCTTCTCCCCAGTAGACTACGAGACTGACGCCGCTGCTACCCCGGTCGACTACGGTGTTGACAAGCCGTCTTTCTCTGCCGAGCTTCCAGGCAATAAAACCCCCTTTGATCAACCAGATATCACCCACTCTCTTCTCTCTTATTCTTGCATTAGGTTTGCTACTGTTGTTGATTCGATAGCTCCCATTCTATTGCATAGGTTGTCATTGTTGCTACAATTGTTGATACCTTTACCTGCTATCCTAATGCTTAGTATAGGTTGTTAGTATTACATCAGCGGCTCTACACTCTTGTCCGTCTGCCATGCTATACTACTGGGCCGTGATCACTTTGGGAGGTGATCATAGGTTTATACTATATACTTTTACATACTTATGTTACTGTTCGGAGATGGGGGATGAAGGGGAAGGTGGTTCCACCCAGGTAGTGGTGGGCCTGGGTTCTCGACAGCCCCCTGATGGTTACTTTGTGGTGGAGCGACATGGCAGGTTGCGATCACCTAGGAGACAGGTGGGCCTGGTCCCTGGTCGGTATCCGCGGTTACTTCAAAATAACACACTTAACGAGATCTTGGTATTTGATCTGGGTCTGGCTACAAGCCTATATGCAATAACCAACTACGTGGGAACAGTTATGGGCACTCAACATCATGGTATCAGCCGAAGCCTTCTTGACGTCAACGGTTGAGCGGCGCACGCTGGATTGGACTGGAACACCTGCTTTTGTATTAGGGAGGCTAGGTCTGCTTCCGGCCGCCCTTGCAATGTGCAGGAGTGCAATGGGCGATGGGCCCAGACCCCTCGTGCTTAGGATTTAGACCGGCGTGCTGACCTCTCTGTTATGCCTAGGTAGGGCTGCGACGTGTTGATCTTCCGAGGCCGGACATGACCCGGGAAAGTGTACCCGACCAGAGGGATCGAGCGTGTTGGGTAATGTGGTGCACCCCTGCAGGGAAGTTTATCTATTTGAATAGCCGTGTCCCTCGGTGAAAGGATGACCCGGAGTTGTACTTCGACCTTATGACAACTAGAACCGGATATTTAATAAAACACACCTCTTACAAGTTCCAGATACAACTCGGTGATCACTTTCCCACAGGGTGATGAGGGGAGGGTCGCCGGGTAGGATTATGCTATGCGGTGTTCCTTGATGTTGCACTTGCTACTCTCTTCTACATGCTTCAAGATGGACGCTGCCAGAAGCGTAGTCTTCAATAGGACTAGCTATCCCCCTCTTATTCTGGCATTCTAGAGTTCAGTCCATAGATACTATCCATTTCATTGATACCGATGCATATGTAGTGTAGATCCTTGCTTGCGAGTACTTTGGATGAGTACTCATGGTTTCTTTGCTACTTCTTTTTCGCCTTTCCCGGTTATTGCGATCATATGATGGACTCCAAGAGCCAGAGGATCCCGAGGATGTTTCTACGTGGAGTTCGGCTTCGAGGAGTAGTTAGGAGGTCCCAGGCAGGAGGCCTTGCCTTTTCGATCGTTGCTACTTTTGTGCTAACCATCTTATGGCACCTTGTTTAACTTATGTATGTACTCACATATTATTGCTTCTGCAGACTCTTGTGTATTCGAGCTTATGTATTCGATCCCTCGAGGCCCCTGGCTTGTATTATAGCTTGTATTATTTTAATTTGTGTCTAGAGTTGTGTTGTGATATCTTCCCACGGATCCCTGATCTTGATCATACACATTTGCGTGTATGATTAGTGTACGGTCAAATCGGGGGCGTCACATTCATAGAAGCAAATCTCAGACTCGAGCCTAGATAGCTAGTCTTTCATGCCGTGCCTCGAAAGCCGGCCTTTTACGTTACAGTTATCTTTTATGTCATGTTTTTTATTCTGTGTATATAGATCAATGTTTTCTTTGCAGGTACTGCTTTTTATCGATAAGTCCCGGGTTAAAAATAAAACCGGGTCACAAATGACCGGGTCTTGGGAAATTAAAACCGTGCTCGATATTAAGCCACAACACTCAAGGATTTCTTAACATATATTTTCTAGGTTGCACTGCAACCACGACCAAGGATTCAATTAAAAAACATAAAGTATATACTGTCGGGTTGAGCAACAGCTATGATTGCCATGTATTCAAAGGTGAAGTACTCAATACACGATGGCATTGCAAGGACATGGGAGTTTTTATCACACCAAAATATTACAAAGCCACATCCAGGCTATTTTCACCAAGTTTTTCAAATAAATATCACTATTGGCGAAGTTCATTGTTGCAAGCCAGCAGTGGAGCTCTCTGGGATGACGTTCCCTTGCCTCTCCTCCGTGCCAATTGTGGTCGGGTCAGCACATGCTGGCTCTTCTGGGCCTTTAGGGGCCGCCTCTTCTGTTCCGGTCTAGGGTTCGTCTACCACCCACTGAATTGACGACAGAGCTTCAAACACCATGTCTTGCTTGATCAAAGTGACGTCGGAGGCAAAATATTGCTTACGTGGAGGTATTAGCTCGACGGGATTTGGCTTGGGCAGATCCATGCGTTTCCCGGCTTCAGAATAGCCGACTTGAAACTTTGTTAAATATAGCTCTTTTGCAATCTTCATTGCTGCTACCCAGGTCTCCTTCACACAACGCAGATAGTCCTTTTCAGTAAAGGTGTGTTATTTGCGTTGAATTTAGGGAGCCCGTCGGCTAGTAGAGCTGGCTCTATCTTGGGGGTGATAAGTTTTTGCACGCGTCAGAGAATACATGGCCCCTTATTGACAAGCTGCCTTCTTCACCTCCTTGATCCATTATGGAACAATAGAGAGCTCGTTTAGCATGTCCATGATATTGAAAGGTGGTGCCTTGGTATTCTTCATTTCCATTACGCACTTAGCACCACCTACATATAGCTGCTCAAGATATTTGTAGATGGCCTTCAGCTTCACAAGAGGGAGTTCCAACACATTATGATTTTTTTGCCTGTTGACACAAATAATACAACTCAGTAACCCAACTAAGATCTCAACTCAAAAATAAATGGCGGCTTGCAAACAGGAAGAAATTGTCCTTACCAAAGATGGCTATGCACATGTCAGTAATGTGACCCTTCAGTGTCTGCAATTCTTGGGTCACTGGCTCGAGCTTTTACCTGGCCTCCTCTACGCGCTTCAATAAAGTGACCTTTTCTTCTTCAAAGGCAGCTTTGGTCTTTTCCAACGTGTTTGTGATAGACAGAAGGGACCTCTGGAAATCTGAAGACAGACTTTTTGCCTCTTCTCGAAGTTTGTTTTCTGTTATCAGATCTTTCTTTAAGTCGGCCACCTGTAACTCGGTTTTG
Organism: Triticum aestivum; assembly: GCF_018294505.1. Taxonomy (NCBI): domain Eukaryota; kingdom Viridiplantae; phylum Streptophyta; class Magnoliopsida; order Poales; family Poaceae; genus Triticum; species Triticum aestivum. Next base: position 121,465,882 of record NC_057802.1, on the reverse strand, counting down.
TTCAACATATCCTACATATAAGGATTAACAAAATCAGGCATATTATTGGTAGTCCCGAGTCGTCGCTGTCGATCGACCCGACACTTGGGAGCTACATTCTTTAAATTTATGAAGTCCCAAGCCGCCGCTGACGATCGACCCAACACTTGGGGACTACATTAGTCAATTCTGGCCTATCTTATGTCAAGTCCCATGCAGCTACAAATACTCAACATGGCACTTGGGGGCTAATGCATTGTCATTTCCAAGTAAGCGTACATTTGAAGACCCAACTCATCACATGTTGATAAGCCGGCCCTTGGGGGCTACCCATTGCTCATATTTTCACAAGTTTAGTTCTACGAAGGCCCATTCATTATTACATAATGACCCGGTCATTGGGGGCTACACCAGAGTACGGTCAAAATATGTCTACACAACCAGGTCAAGGTGTCAAGCCAGAACTATCCAGAGTTTTTTATCCATGCAAGTCTTAAGCATATCACTATTTTCTCTACTTAAGATTTGGAGGCTACATATATATGTACACAAGGGAGAAAATAATAAGGTATACCTCATAATTCCTCTTCAAGGTGTTGACCATGGCGATTTCAGTATCCGGGCTCTCAAATAGCCGGGATAGTACCCTTGGTGCAGGGAGCTGACATCTAGATCTTCAAAAGACTGAAAATGAACACTAGTTTTTCCCCTCTCCTTACTTGGCGTCTTTAGCTGTGATCTTAGCCAAAGTCGTCGATGCTTCAGGAGGAACGTACCATGTTTCTCACTAGTGATTGTCACCTTAGCGTGAGTCGTCTCCAATGGAGGCTTAGGAATTGGATCTTCTTTTTCCTCCACTACAGGAGTGGAGGCACGAGTAGAGCTTGCCGGGTTATCCTGATGAGCCGACTCGTCTTCACCATACGGGTTCCCCTGGATCTCGGGGTTGTGCAACAAATGATCATGAGAAGAAATTTCCTCATTCACCGTCATAGCGGCAGAAGACTCAGCAGCTTTATTTTTGACAAAAGGGTTAGCCCTCGATTTACACAGAAATGGGTTAGTAAAAAAGAATGAAATGTGAAATAACAGAATATTTGAGAGTACTTACCCATGGTTGATATTAAAAGGCGGCACTTGGCTGGCGCAAGATTAACTGGAAGATGGTGAAGTCGTCTAGTAGTCCTTGTCAGAGCGACTCAACGGAATCTTGATTTGACCCGCCCTCGGGCAGGATGGCGTCGGGTTGGGATTCTCTTGAATCCGTGCACGGCATGGAGTAGGCTGATATGATAGACCATTTGACAACTCGCCAGAACTGGCCCGAGTCTTCCTCTTCAAGCAGGCCTCGTGCTGCGTTTTCTTCAAAGATCAGTGTTTATCTAAATAAGCTTCTGGGTGAGAAAATGGTACCTTACGAACCGCATTCTGGGTTCTTCTTTGCCTAAGTGTTTCCAGGTCAGAAAAAGAGAGGTTTACTTCAGTCTCGCTGTCTCGGCTGGTACCAGTATTTTCATGTGATGTGGTGGCATCAACAAGTTCGTTAAAGAGATGGCCAAGAGAGCCAACTTCTTCCACCTCAATTTCCTCTTCTTCTTTCGGCTCTTCAATATTGCCATCCTTGGGCGGAGTAGGATTTTGAGGTCCAGTTTTCCACCACTCAGACTTCTCCTCCACCAAACAACAAGCCAACATATAAGGTAGAGAAAAAATAGATTTATGTAAACAATATAAATGAAAAGGCGACTCACTGGAGGCGCCGGGTTGCCTACAAAGAAGGGAGCCAAGCCTACAAGGCCGATTTTCTCCCGGGTCTGGCCCATCAGCTTATTGGTACCCTTTATGAGATCAGCAGTTGTTAAGCCAAACTGACTGAAGCGCAAAGCATCCTCCGGCTCACCTGTATAATCATGCATAAGACGGCGGATACGTCCATTTTGCATCATGTTTTCCTACTATTATTTATAATATTTTTATGCATAATAATGCTTTATGGAGTAATTCTAATGCCTTTCCTCTCATAATATGCAAAGTTTACACAAAGAGGGAGAATGCCGGCAGCTGGAATTCTGGACCTGAAAAAGCTAATGTTGGGGATGTTCCCCACGGTGGAGACCTGGCATGAGCGTGACCCGGCTTTGGGCCTTGGGTCTCAGTGAGTCACGTCACTACCGGGTCATGAAAAATGTGAATACGAGGGCTAAGATCCCAAAGTAAGACCCGGGTACGGGCCGGCTCATGAAGGAGTCCAATGGGCCGACTCATGAGGAAGGCCCAAGAAGAGAGAGAGTTTGAACCCAGAATCTCCTGTAAACCAAGGGACTAAGCTTATTATATAAAGGGGAGCCCCTAGGACGAAAAGAGTAAGTTGCAATCTCTCGAAAGCTAGGTTAGCGAATCCGCATCCTTATAATGAAGATCATCATTAATATCAATCAAGCAGGAAGTAGGTCTTTACCTCCACCGTGAGGGGCTGAACCTGGGTAAACTTGTGTCATTCGTTTCCGACCAACCCCGTTCAAGCAACCACACCTAGTTGCGATGGCCTCCAGACTTAGTCCTTTCACGAGGACATCTGCCGTGACAAAACCGCACCACATGCCACCAATAAGACAATATTGATGATGTGTGAAATTGGCCCACATTTAAATAATAATAATACTTGTGACGTGGATTCAAAATGGCGTGCCACTACTTAGATTGTGTGTAAACATTTCTGCACTAGTAAGTGTCCACATGCCTCCACATGGTGTGACTTGTCTAGGAGATCATTGAAAGACATTATAGCACTAGTAGAAATCGGCCCATTTGTCCCGGTTCCAGAGGACCTTTAGTCCCGGTTCTGGAACCGGGACAAAAAGGTCGGGACTAAAGCCCAAACCCTTTAGTCCCGGTTCGCTTATGAACCAGGACAGAAGGGGCTCCACGTGGCCGCTGCACGGCGCCCAAGCAGGAGGACCTTTAGTCCCGGTTGGTAACACCAACCGGGACCAAAAGGCATCCATGTGTCAGCAGCTGATAGGAGCTGAGGTTTTTGTTTTTTTTGAAAGGGGGTGGGTTTTGGGGGTTTTGGGGGGTTAATTTAAGGTGTTAGCTAGCTAATAGAGAGAAGTGTCCTCTCTTATCTCCATGCTTGGTCGACGCTAGCTACTATACATATAGAGAGAACTCGACACGCTAGCTAGTAAGAAAATGAAGGAACCATTAATTACAAGATCGTCATGAACATATACAGAGAGGAGTGACCTCTCTTTCTCCGAGAGATTGGTCGAACAACAAGTTTTCGTATATCTATCCGACGCTACTAGGTACATATATACAATATAAGATCTCTTACAATCCCTAACATCTCATGTCTATCTCAATTTCCACATGGTATTCTCCAGCTTTATTGATGACATGGTCCAGAAAGAATCCCGCCAATCCTCTTGAATTGCTTTTATGCGATCATGTGGTAGGAGTTCATCATGCATCTGCCAGACCTAATTTGAAGAAGGGGGTCAATACATGTATATGAATGAAACTCAACACAAATGATGGTAATAAAATAAAATTGTGAATATTTTTGCTTACACACATCATATTGTTTTTTAGAGTAGCCCCACTTATTAGAGATCGCCGCGTTGTAGATGTACTCGCAAACGTAGTATCCACAAAAATCATTCCCGGCTTCCTGCCACAACCACTTTACGAGAAATAGAGTTCAATCAAACTGATAATCAAACATTATAAATGGTATTTATGAAACTAGAATCAATGGGAGATGCGTGGAACTAGGTAGTAGTACTTACTTTCGGGTGTGTAAATCGCAGCTCCTTCGGCAGTGCTGGAACAATTACGGTGAACTCTTTCCAAACCCTGCCAGACAAAGAAAATAATCATTTGATATCAGGATCAAATGAACAAAGTTGCTGATATGGTGCGATAATGATCAATTGAACTTACTTCTGGAGCATTGCAGTCATGTTTGCATAGTCCTAGGGATCTTTTCGTCTCAAGTCTAAGACGGTTACTACTCCCCGCTCAAGCTGGATCTCTGGCAGAATAAAGTGGAAGCTACGCACGCATGCATAACTCATCAATTACATTACTATAACCTCGAGTAATAATAAGGGAACTGGAATATGCATAAGACATTAACACTCACTTGAAGTTGTAAGGAAAGAGTATTTTATCTTTGTTTTTACTTTTAAGCAATGATTGCAGCAAGTTGTCCTCGGTTTCTGTGACATTGTGTTTAACCGTCCATTCATGTATGATATCTGGGTTAATGAACCCAATGTCCTAGATTTGTGCTTTCCTGCATTCGACGACCTTCAATCTGCATAATAGTGAGGATAATTATATATACACGCAATGAAAGCAATGAGGTATATATATAGAGAAACTTAATTACAGAAGTAGTACTTACAGATGGTAGCAAGTCACGAGTGTTTTGTCGAGGGCCTTTTTATTGTATAACTGCAATAACTCCTCAAATGCAACAGAAAACATACGAGTTCCAACGAGGTTGTGCTCCTCTTTAATTGTCATCATCAAAACATCCTTCCCAGACTCGCTGCAGGTTTTCAGGTACCATTCATGGAATCTTCGCATCATCGTTGTTAGAGGAGGATGATCAGGTTTGACAAGAGGCTGCCCGTACTGGTATCTGAATTCATCCACCTCCATTGTATCAAATACCACATCATCGCTCAGGTAATCAGTAGGATTGGTACCAGGTACCATCCCCGATAGATTAGTGACGATATCGCTAGACACCTTGAGCGGGGGGCACAATTGGTTTGCCTGTTCGCCAAGCTGGGGAATTTTTTCCCCACTTATTCATTCTTCTAACCTTTTATCACTGGAAGTAGTTCCCGACCGCCGCACATCTTCATATGTCTTCTTAAAGGCGCGGACATAGTTGTCATCCGGCGAAGGCGGTGGTGGTCGCTTCAGGGCATCGATAGTGCGCTTAAATTTCACCGGATCTATCATCTCCTTCGGAGGTGGAGGTTTCTTTGCAAAAATTTCCCTCACTTGGGCTTGAGAGATCTCCGCGTTTTCCTCATCGGTCCTCTCGTATGGTAAATTTTCCGGAGTCTTGAGAGATGGACCGTATCTGTATTGCCTCCCGCCTCTGGCGGTACTGCTAGCCACCGGAGCGGTGGCATCTCTCTTCCGTCGTTGTCTACGAGGCGAAGAAGGAGGCGGGGTGCTCCGACGCGCCGGAGCAGCCGGAGCGGCGGCGTCTGTCTTCCGCCGTTGCTGACGAGGCGGAGGAGGAGGCGGACTGCTCCGACGCGCCGGAGGAGGCGAAGGAGGAGTCGGAGTGCCGGCCTCACGCGCCGGAGCAGCCGGAGAGGGAGGCGGAGTGCCCTGATCACTCGCCGGAGGAGGAGGCGGAGTGCCCTGACTCGCCGGAGGAGGAGGAGGAGGAGGCAGAGGCGTCCAGTTCAGAAGCTTGATGTGCTCCTTCCGCCATAGACATGGAGTCTTTATAGCAAGACCCATCTGAATCTCCCCTTCATCTGTAGGGTGGTCAAGCTCGAGCTCCTCAAATCCCTTCGTTACTTCATCAACCATCACAACAGCATAGCCATGTGGAATCGGACGGCAGTGAAAAGTTCCGTCGGGTTGAGGAGGTGCAACAGAGCCGACAACCGCCTTGACTTTGAGGTTCTGCCATTGCGTCATAAGCTGGCAATGTTGAGCCTCCCGATAGCATCCACGGGGTAGCTTTGAGCCGTGAAGTCAGGCTGCTGAACAAGCTCGGTGGAAGCCACGCTGCTTCTCCGCTGAGATGGCAGGGTAGCTTCTGGGGTAGCTCCGGCAGCTCGCTGGCTCTGAACTTGTTCCTCTAGCTTTTGTACTCTTGCATTCAGCTTCTGCATTTCGCTGAGCTCCAGTTTTCTATTCCTCTCCCGGGTTTTCTAACCGCCTGCGCCGGGAAACCCAACCTTCCATGCAATGGAGCCTGGCATGCCTCGTGTTCGTCCAGGGTGGTCAGGATTCCCGAGGGCCTCGGTCAGCTCGTCATTCTCTCTGTCAGGAATGAACGTCCCTTGCTGCGCTGCGGCGATACACTTCTGAAGCTTCTTGACGGGTATTGAAAGTTGCTCGTCCGTCCAAACGCACTTCCCTGTTTCAGGGTCCATGGTTCCCCCAACCCCGAAGAACCAAGTGCCAGTTCAATGTCTCTGGTCATATAAATTGAAATATTCGTTGGACTAACACCCATTTTATATTCACATCCTCTCCTTATTCACTTCGTGTTTGTTTTTGATAGTATGTTTAGGGTCATTTCCACTTTCCGAAAACATAATGAAAAGTTGAACACAAATGCGGTAACACTCTGTTTTGTTGGTTTTTGCTCCATTTATACCCTAGCTAGAGATGCCCTAAGAATGATGGTGTCATATTTCAAATCCATGAGATTCCAAGAAAATGCTGCAACGTTTTTCTAACATTTGTTCGCAAAACACGAGGGAAAAATATTGCAAACACGCAATACTTTTTTTTCTCAAAACACGAGAATTTTTTGCAAACACACAACACACAAGTTGTATACTGGAGCTTTTTTAGCACGGTACAGACGCAAGCACTCATAATACGTGCATACACTCATCCCTATGAACGCACACACGCATATCCTACCCCTATGAGCATCGCCGGAATATCATCTTGAGATTTACGAAGTCATCGTAGGCGCCTCGTTGTCGACGGGAACGTCTCGTCCCACTAAAAGGGCATCGCCGGAAATCCTGAAATAAATTCAAAAATAATGCGAGCACCAGGATTTGAACCCTGCTGGGCTGGGGATACCACTGTCCCTCTAACCATCCAACCACAGGTTGGTTCGCTTGTATAGTGTAGCTTGACTGATTTCTCAAAACAAGATTTTTTTTTTTTTTTGCAAACACGCAACGCACATGTTGTATACCTGAGCTTGACAGTAGTTTCTTGAAACACGAGCAAAATATTGCAAACGTACAACGCACGTGTTGTATACCGGAGCTGGACCGCAATTTCTCAAAACACGAGCAAAATATTGCAAACACACGACGCACATGTCATGTTGTATACGTGTAATTTGTTTGGAACTAACTAAAGTTGCATTAAGTTGTATACGGAGCATGACTGTGATTTGTGGAGCTAACTAACGTTTCAGGAAGCTGGCAGCAAAGCACTGTGTTGCATGAATAGCAGGCAAGCAGTGTGTTACATGACTAGCAGCCAAGGTAGTTATCACTGATCGGTGGGCTCCAACCCGGTGGAAAAGGAGAAGCTAATGTAACACACTGATGCTCTCCGGCTAGCTAATTGCTACTGTAAATGCTAATTGTTGTGCTAACTACTGGTCTTCGTGTCAACGGGGATCAAATGACACTCGAGCTGGGATGCTCCACGTTCTTGTGCTATAGAGGAAGACCCTTGTGCTATTTCTTTGGAAGTAACTAGCTAACCACTGGTCTTCATGTTGATGGAGCTCAAATGACCCTGGAGCTGAGCAGTGACTCATTTCTTTCCTTCCTCTTCTCCAACTACACCTTGATGCTCTCCGGCTAGCGGGAGACTCCATCCTTCCAAACACAGTTCCAGATCGGACAACCGCAGAAGCAAACAAGAGTATACAATATTTCCCTTCGCCATCTGACTGCTCTGCCTCCATGATCTTGATGGGCCTTGCATTTGCTCTCTACTGGGCCGGTCCATAGGCCGGGCAAAAAGGGCAACCGCCCCGGCCCCAGAGAGCAACAGGGCCCCAAATTACTAAATTATGCTTGTAATTTTTTTTTGCGGGGTAAATTATGCTGGTAATGACCATCGTATTGTACATTATATTCGAAAGATTTTTGAATACCTAAGAAGATTCAATTTTCATGGGAGCAAATTCACACTGCATACTAATAGTATATATAATCTGGGAGCAAATTCACACGTCATGCATGCCATAATGAAATATATATTAACTAGATTTCTATATTCAATTTGGCAAAAAAAATAGATTTCTATATCCAAATTAATGCATAACTTTTTATTTTATAAACTAGTGGAAGCTTTGGTATACCCCAAATTAAACTAGTAACATCCAGATGAGCTAATCAAATATCAATCATATGTGTGTAAGTAGAGTCTGCAATTTTCTGTGTCCTTCGATAATTTCAATAGCGGTGTTATTTGAAGTACGAGTCCAAATCATGCATATGTTACCAATTTGTTAATGAACCCAAGTTGCAAGACATATTTGGCATACGCGTTTATATAAGCTTACCTAATTATGCACTAGAAACCAATATTAATGTTTTTGTTAAATTGTATGCTTTACAAATCTCTATCATGATATTTAATTATATTAATATATATGAAAAAACGCACATGGAATGTATATTTATACACTATATAGTTAATAAAATTTTAAAAATAATTCAAATAGAACATTTTATTTTGTAAAATTTAAATTTAGGAGAAGCAAAAAATTTGCGATACCCATTTAAACTGCATATCAAACAGAGAACACTATAAGTATTATTTACCGATTTTTTATGTTGTTGACAAGTAATATAAAAGTGCAATGATTAAAGCAATAGTATTATACAATCAGTTTAAATAAGTACAAAAATTTATTATAAAGATATATCTTTTACTAGGCCCTGGGTCCAAAAATTGTTTGAACTGGCCTTGGAATAAGTCAAGATGGTAGGAGCAGAACATGCTTAGAATCGCAACTAGGCCACCGACGCCAGAGGTAAAGCAGAGAAAGGGTGAAGTGTCCGAAAGTGAGACACGACCGTTCCCATGACCATGAGGAGCAAGGATATGGTGAAACCCGTCATGTAGTAGACAATAAGAGGATCATCTTTAGCCTTCATGTCCATGAACACTAAGGTAGTGTCTTTCCAAAACAGATTCGCAATGCCGAGCTGACATATGGTCACATGGATGTACCAGGAACAGAGGCGTTGTCGTCCACCACCGACGCAGTTGGGGTCGATGTGGTCGTCGGCTCAAGGTCGACGTACTGGTGGTGCCCCACGCACACAGCCTGTAGCGCTACTGCAACGGCAGCCGACACCTCCGATGCTACCGCCGCTGACATCTCTGGAGCCACATGCGCCGCGATGGCTATAATACGGGCGCCAAACTCGGCGCGACGCCGTGCCCGCTTGTCCTCCCACTCAGGGAGGCATCGCTGCCGCGGTTCCTCCGCCGACGCGAATGCTCGATCTTGGCGCGTGGTGCGCTCACCCTCCCTCGCTGACCAGCTTTCTCTGCTCTCAATTCGCTGTCCGATGGTGCTCCCTCCCTCCGTATCTCCACACAAGCTGTAGGACCGTAGGTATGGAATTCGAAGCTCACTGACCGTCAGCGGTTGGAGCCAACGACGCCGATGCCGCGAGGTAGGCGACGCCGCGACGACGCCCCTGGACGCGGGTTGGAGTCAACGGCGCAGATGGACGAGGTCCGAGACACCGCCACGACGCCTCCCGGACGTGGGTGCAAACGGACGGAAGACGGAGAGGGGAAGGGAGCCGTTCTGTTGCAGATTTGAATGCAATAGATATCGACGGCCTGGCCGGTAGCTTTGCCTGTAGGCTTACTTTTCCTGATTTCCTCCCTTTGCCTTCTTTGTTCTTCACATCCAGTTCCTTCATTCCATGATTTTCAGCTTCGTATTAGACTAGAAGGGTTGGCGCGCTTTGTTGCACCGTTGGTTTTGTTGGGTCTCTTAAGAAAAGATCACTCTATTTCAAAATATAAGGTGCCACTACTGCAGGATGCTGCTAATGCGACACTACGATCAGAGACCCTTCGATGAAACTGTGTGCGATGCAATAATCGCAAATGGTAGAGTAAAAGAACGTCCAAAAAGCTGCAAAACGTTTGCGATGGCGGAGCCATCAAACACGGTTCAGATTTTAGTTGCATGTGCGATGCAGGGCATACGATTGATCCAGACGAACTGTTTGCGATTAGACAGAACAACAGAAACGGGCAACCATATCAATGTGTGTGCGATATACGGCATACAGTTTGCTCCGATGAACTGTTTGCTATTAGGGAAAGCAACATAAACGGTCAGCCAGATCAAGGTGTGTGTGATATACGGCATACGGTTCAGTCGAATGAACTGTTTTCGATTAGGGAAGAGAACACAAACGGTTCAACTTAACAAGATGTGTGTGATACGTGGCAAAAAGGCCCGGAGGTTAATTCGAGAACAAGTACACAGAGGTTAATTTGACATACATGACTTATAAGTTTCACACAAATCATATCACTTTTTTTGGAAAACATTTAATTGCGTTGAATGTATATAGTGCCCCGTCCTATTAGTTGAATTAACCTCGAGGTCCATGATTTGGAAATATGTCATAAAGTAACAGGATATACCTTCATTCAAGCCAATCAACATGTGTTGAAAAAACAAAAATTACCAAAAAGTAACGAGATAGACCTTCTTCAAGCCAATCAACATGTGTACAAAAAACAAAAAATGTCAAAAATTACAAAACAAGGACCTCGAGGTTAATTCAACTAATATGATGGAGCACTATATACATTCAACACAATTAAATGTTTACAGTGACCCAACGCATCAGTTAATTGATCATCGAGGCCACTTCCCATCCGGTCACCCATCTGATGACTACTCAAGCGTCAGCACAGTTAACTTGGGAGTTCTGTTAGCAAGAGGCATTAAAACCTATAGCCATTAAAACCAAGACACGTGGCGTCACATGAATGTTTAACAGAACGCACACGGTTTGAATTATACAAACGTTTGAGATATTAAAGTGGCAGCTATTTTTTAAAAATGCCTTTGTTGGTTGTTATTCGAGTGCGCCTTCTCTCAAAATGGACACGAAAAATACCACAGCATGTCGGGTGTCATTCCATGATAGCAAGCCAAGTTTCATGAATTTCAGACGAGTTTTGGATTTACTAGAATTTAAAAACAAAGTATCTCAGTATTTTCCCGGCAATCAACGGTGCCCTGGTGTTTGAAATTCATTCCCAATTTCTTGCATTGGACCTAAGCATGCACCCAAGGACAAAGATTTGTTTCTTCAACCAATTTATATGCATTGGAGCATGTGCATGTAGTTCAAATTTGAATTATGCACATAAATGCATTGAAAACTCAGTTAATGCATAAAAATGTCCAAACGAACCCCGAAAAATCAGAAAAATTAACACAACACTCCTGTTGTTATATGTTGACACGAGAAAATTTTTGAAAGCAATAAGAGGCAATGGATATTGTTTCGTCCCCAAAGGTGGGACGTTCCCTACCAAAACCATCATGCTTGTTGTGAGAAGCTCTGGTTTGTGAGAAGCATTTACCCAAACCTGCCCAAAATGGGACAAAAATTTACCATGGCATGTTGATGCCGCTCCATGATAGCATGCCAAGTTTCATGAATTTTAGACGAGTTTTGGATTTACTAGAATTTAAAAACCAGGTATCTCAATATTTGCGGCCGAGTGACGGTTGCAGGGTGCTTGACATTCATTCCCATTTCTTGCATGAGACCTAAGCATGCAACCAAGGACACATATTTGAATTTTCAACCAATTTATATGCATTAGAGCATGTGCATGTAGTTCAAATTTGAATTATGCACATGAATGTATTGAAAACTCAGCTAATGCATAAAAATGTCCAAACGAACCCCGAAAAATCCCACAAATTGACACAACACTCCTGTTGTGCTATGTTTACACTAGGAAAAAAATTGAAATCAAGAAGAGGCAATGGATATCGTTTCGTCCCCAAAGGTAGGACGTTCCCTATCGAAACCATCAGGCTTGTTGTGAGAAGCTCTGATTTTTGAGAAGCATATCCCCAAACCTGCCCCAAATGGGAGAAAAAAATTACCACGGCATGTTGATGCCGCTCCATGATAGCATACCAAGTTTCATGAATTTCTGACGAGTTTTGGATTTACTAGAATTTTAAAACCAGGTATCTCAATGTTTGCGGCCGAGTGACGGTGGCAGGGTGTCTGACATTCATTCCCATTTCTTGGATGGGACCTAAGGACGCAACCAAGGACACAGATTTGAATTTTCAACCGATTTATATGCATTAAAGCATGTGCCTGTAGTTCAAATTTGAATTATGCACATGAATGCAAAGAAAACTCAGTTAATGTATAAAAATGTCCAAGTGAACCCTGAAAAATCCGAAAAAATTGACACAACACTCCAGTTGTTCTATGTAGACACTAGGAAAAAATGAAATCGAGAAGAGGCAATGGATATCGTTTCGTCCCCAAAGGTAGGACGTTCCCTACCGAAACCATCAGGCTTGTTGTGAGAAGCTCTGGTTTGTGAGAAGCATATCCCAAAACCTGCCCCAAATGGGACAAAAATTTACCACAACATGTTGATGCCGCTCCAGGATAGCATGCCAAGTTTCATGAATTTCAGACGAGTTTTGGATTTACTAGAATTTAAAAACCAGGTATCTCAATGTTTGCAGTCGAGTGACGGTGGCAGGGTGTTTGACATTCATTCCCATTTCTTGCATGAGACCTAAGCATGCAACCAAGGACACATATTTGAATTTTCAACCAATTTATATGCATTAGAGCATGTGCATGTAGTTCAAATTTGAATTATGCACATGAATGTATTGAAAACTCAGATAATGCATAAAAATGTCCAAACTAACCCCAAAAAATCCCGTAAATTGACACAACATTCCTGTTGTGCTATGTTGACACTAGGAAAAAAATTGAAATCGGGAAGAGATAATGGATATCGTTTTGTCTCCAAAGGTAGGACGTTCCCTACAGAAACCATCAGGCTTGTTGTGAGAAGCTCTGATTTGTGAGAAGCATATCCCCAAACCTGCCCGAAATTGGAGAAAAAATTTACCACGGCATGTTGATGCCGCTCCATGATAGCATGCCAAGTTTCATGAATTTCTGATGAGTTTTGGATTTACTAGAATTTAAAAACGAGGTATCTCAATGTTTGCGGCCGAGTGACGGTGGCAGGGTGTTTGCCATTCATTCCCATTTCTTGCATGGGACCTAAGCATGCAACCAAGGACACAGATTTGAATTTTCAACCGATTTATATGCATTAAAGCATGTGCCTGTAGTTCAAATTTGAATTATGCACATGAATGCAAAGAAAACTCAGTTAATGTATGAAAATGTCCAAGTTAACCCCGAAAAATCCCAAAAAAATAGACAGAACGCTCCTGTTGTTCTATGTTGACACTAGGAAAAAAATGAAATCGAGAAGAGGCAATGGATATCGTTTCGTCCCCAAAGGTAGGACGTTCCCTACCGAAACCATCAGGCTTGTTGTGAGAAGCTCTGGTTTGTGAGAAGCATATCCCCAAACCTGCCCCAAATGGGACAAAAATTTACCACGGCATGTTGATGCCGCTCCATGATAGCATGCCAAGTTTCATGAATTTCAGACGATTTTTGGATTTACTAGAATTTAAAAACCAGGTATCTCAATGTTTGCGGCCGAGTGACGGTGGCAGGGTGTTTGAAATTCATTCCCATTTCTTGCATGAGACCAGAGCATGCAACCAAGGACACATATTTGAATTTCAAACCAATTTATATGCATTAGAGCATGTGCATGTAGTTCAAATTTGAATTATGCACATGAATGTATTGAAAACTCAGCTAATGCATAAAAATGTCCAAACGAACCCTGAAAAATCCCACAAATTGACACAACACTCCTGTTGTGCTATGTTGACACTAGGAAAAAAATTGAAATCAAGAAGAGGCAATGGATATCATTTCATCCCCAAAGGTAGGACGTTCCCTATCGAAACCATCAGGCTTGTGGTGAGAAGCTCTGATTTGTCAGAAGCATATCCCCAAACCTACCCCAAATGGGAGAAACAATTTACCACGGCATGTTGATGCCGCTCCATGATAGCATGCCAAGTTTCATGAATTTCTGACGAGTTTTGGATTTACTAGAATTTAAAAACCAGGTATCTCAATGTTTGCGACCGAGTGACAGTGGAAGGGTGTTTGACATTCATTCCCATTTCTTGCATGGGACCTAAGCATGCAACCAAGGACACTGATTTTAATTTTCAACCGATTTATATGCATTAAAGCATGTGCATGTAGTTCAAATTTGAATTATGCACATGAATGCAAAGAAAACTCAGTTAATGTATAAAAATGTCCAAGTGAACCCCGAAAAATCCCAAAAATTGACACAACACTCCAGTTGTTCTATGTTGCCACTAGGAAAAACATGAAATCGAGAAGAGGCAATGGATATCGTTTCGTCCCCAAAGGTGGGACGTTCCCTACCGGAACCATCACGCTTGTTGTGAGAAGCTCTGGTTTGTGAGAAGCATATCCCCAAACCTGCCCCAAATGGGACAAAAATTTACCACAACATGTTGATGCCGCTCCATGATAGCATGCCAAGTTTCATGAATTTCAGACGAGTTTTGGATTTACTAGAATTTAAAAACCAGGTATCTCATTGTTTGCGTCCGAGTGACGGTGGCAGGGTGTTTGACATTCATTCCCATTTCTTGCATGAGACCTAAGCATGCAACCAAGGACACATATTTGAATTTCAACCAATTTATATGCATTAGAGCATGTGCTTGTAGTTCAAATTTGAATTATGCACATGAATGTATTGAAAACTCAGCTAATGCAGAAAAATGTCCAAACTAACCCCAAAAATCCCACAAATTGACACAACACTCCTGTTGTGCTATGTTGACACTAGGAAAAAAATTGAAATCGGGAAGAGGCAATGGATATCGTTTCGTCCCCAAAGGTAGGATGTTCCCTACAGAAACCATCAAGCTTGTTGTGAGAAGCTCTGATTTGTGAGAAGCATATCCCCAAACCTGCCCGAAATGGGAGAAAAACTTTACCACGGCATGTTGATGCCGCTCCATGATAGCATGCCAAGTTTCATGAATTTCTGACGAGTTTTGGATTTACTAGAATTTAAAAACCAGGTATCTCAATGTTTGCGGCCGAGTGACGGTGGCAGGGTGTTTGACATTCATTCCCATTTCTTGCATGGGACCTAAGCATGCAACCAAGGACACAGATTTGAATTTCCAACCGATTTATATGCATTAAAGCATGTGCCTGTAGTTCAAATTTGAATTATGCACATGAATGCAAAGAAAACTCAGTTAATGTATAAAAATGTCCAAGTGAACCCCAAAAATCCCAAAAAATTGACACAGCACTCCTGTTGTTCTATGTTGACACTAGGAAAAAAATGAAATTGAGAAGTGGCAATGGATATAGTTTCGTCCCCAAAGGTAGGACGTTCCCTACCGAAACCATCAGGCTTGTTGTGAGAAGCTCTAGTTTGTGAGAAGCATATCCCCAAACCTGCCCCAAGTGGGACAAAAACAATTACCACAGCATGTTGATGCCGCTCCATGATAGCATGCCAAGTTTCATGAATTTCTGACGAGTTTTGGATTTACTAGAATTTAAAACCAGGTATCTCAATGTTTGCGGCCAAGTGACGGTGGCTGGGTGTTGGACATTCATTCTCATTTCTTGCATGGGACCTAAGCATGCAACGAATGACACATATCTGAATTTTCAACCAATTTATATGCATTAGAGCATGTGCTTGCAGTTCAAATTTTAATTATGCACATGAATGCAAAGAAAACTCAGTTAATGTATATAAATGTCCAAGCGAACCCCAAAAAATTCCAAAAATTGACACAACACTCCTTTTGTTCTATGTTGACACTAGAAAAAAATTGAAATCGAGAAGAGGCAATGGATATCGTTTCGTCCAGAAAGGTGAAACGTTCCCTACCGAAACCATCAGGCTTCACTACTAGGGAAAAGGCTACTAGCAGTGCGGGTAAACTGGCTACTAGTAGCGCGGGTACCCGCGCTACTAGTATGACGCTACAGCTAAAAGTTAGTAGTAGCTGGGTCAAACCCACACTACTACTAACTTTGTTAGTAGTAGCGTGTGGCACCCTCGGTACTGCTCTTATGGACCCGCGCTACTACTAATGAATAGAAGTAGCATGTCTTTAGTGTCAATGCTACTAGTATCCTAAATACTAGTAGCGTGCCATTTTATCCCACGTTACTACTAACTTATTAGGAATAAAAAAATCAACCAAATTCATTCTATCACACAGTTGTCGTATCTTCTCCAGTTCCTCATTGTAGTAGCAACTCATGTATAATTCCATTCTATCGCATAGTTACATAAGCAACTACTTACGTAAGTTGTTATGCCCCGATCCGAAAATTGGCCACTCGTCAATGTGCGGCGCCTGCCCGGCCTGATCTCGCGGCCTGCAGCTGCAACGAAACACAGCCGCCACCTTGAGTTGCGACGCAGTCACATCCCTCGCTATGGCCCTCAGCTCCAACTGGCTCGGTCGATGTCGTCCTCGTGCCTCGCCACCAGTGGACGGAGGAAGCCATCGTACACGTGCCCCGCTCCCCGCACTCTGAAACCCGGCAGCCACGACACCGTCTAGTTCACGAACCTCTCTACGACCGTCATCATCGCCTCCAGAACCCTGCAGAATTACAAACAAAGGTTTAGAAACTTCAGGTTCTTTAGTAGAATGGCACGAAAAAACAATGCGGTACATGTAGATGCCAATGTGCAACATTTTTTCCAGAGATTCTTATCTAAGCCGTAATGCACAATTGAAGCTATAAGCTATTTCCTAGTAGTGAAAAGTGGAGAGAATAGCTATATAAGAACACATATAGACTTGACAAGTGCATAGAAAAACATAAAGTCCAAAAGAAACACAGAATCAGGCAAATCATGCAACCACAGAATCAGGTTAACTTCTATTTACTCACAAATCAAATGACATCAAAATCATCCTATTGGCATTGGTCCTCGACACAATGGGTGCAAAAGAGGCTGACTGAGATCATAAAAAATAATATAAGAAGGACCAAGACACTCATATTTCAGTCCAGACATATACGAGGACATATCATAAGGCACATACAAAGTAGCAATGAACTGATAATATAGTTTCTAGAATCATCTGCAAAGAGAATGACATTGGTAAGATGATGAATTTACAATCTTTAGTCTTAGCCAACACAACATACAACCTTTACAACATTAAAATATAATAATTTAGGCTTTGACCAAAGTTTTATACAGAAGTAGGTAGTCCAAAAGTTTTATATCATTCAGACTGCATATAAAATAGATAAGACATGCTTGATCGGATTTCCTCAATTAAATATAGTAACTGTTATGGAAGCAGTCATAGTGTACATTGTACACTAAAGCACTCGTTTCTTTTAGCTTGAAGCAGAGACACTAAAATAGGAAGGAGGAAGTATCAAGCACATTTTACCTTGTCAAAAATCAGATACTCAGCATGGAAACGAGTGCAAGCAATCTGAACAATTTCCTTATCAATGCCAAGTTTCTGCCCACCAAACTGGTTTCATGGGAAAGCAAAGATCTCAAAACATGTAGTCCCATAAAATTGTTAGCATAACATCTCATAACTCAAAATCAAGGACTAATCATATGCAGATAGATCATACCCTGGTCCTTGTACTTCTCGTCAGTTCCATGTAGCAAAATGTCCATCCTTTCAGTACTTGACTTACATCTCTTGACATGTGCAAAATTAGATGAAGCTGGAACACTAATCAATGTCACGAAACTTATATGCACAACAATTCTGGTTGTCCAACTTGCCAACGACCCAGGCGACTACCCAGCCGGATCTGTCCGTGCCCTGCACGTGGACGACCTGGAGCTCCTCGAGGTTGGAGAAGTCATCGCCGAGGTCCGGAACGCAGTCGTGCCACTCCTCGCGGTCGGCAGGGGAGGCGAGAAGCGCCGTGCTGGCGTCCACCGCAAAGTCGGACCCTATCACCACCACGGAGAAGTCACTGCCGCCGCCACTGCCGGAGCCCGATGCGAGCGCCATGGCCACCCCTCCTGCTCCAGAGTCCCTAATAGAGGGGAGGCGTGGAAGCATGTGGAGGTGTTGGATGGCAACGGAGGCTGCCGGAATTGATCGGAATTCGAACGCCTGAGATCCTTGCCTAAGTCAAGCTGCTTTTGTGGAAGCAAACTAAACATGCCCTACTCACAAATTACAATTTTAGTAGCCATAATTCGAGCATTTTGAAGTAAGTGTTGCATAAAACGAAAACATCACACGAACTACCAAGTATCGGCTATCATCCTATTGATTATTTCCTCTTAGGTACCTAGGCGAACATCTATGTGATATCTTGCAGCATAACTTTAGTGAAACTAAAACATCATCCACAAAGATGGAGGTATCTAGGGAGCATATATCTATATGAGTACTTTGATGTTAATGGTAGCTAAAATTTGAACTGCAGTGGACCTCCTTTTCACCCCCCAACTGTGAGCTCTCAAATCACTACTTCTATCAACCACCCCATAGCTAGCTTGATCTATTCATATGTCGCTGTTCCCATGCCAAACCTTCTGAACTACAGTTGACAACCACCGCCAGGAATGTTAACATGAGGGGAAATTGGATATATCAAAATTTTAGGTAATCCTAGGGTGAGCAGATACTCAAGTAGTCTGAGTAATCCCAAGCTCTACCCATTCCTAGTCCTCGTAGTTTACTAGCAATTGGCATAAATCAGTCAATTTATTAGGCATAAATGCCCCAAAGCGAAGCAGCAGAAGGTCTAACTTACATAGGAGTTGACCTGGCGGACGAAGCTGGAGAAGTTATTGTGCTTGAAGTACCTCGGCAGCAGCAACATCCGAAGAGGTGGGGGTCCCAGACGATGAAGCTATTGTTGGTGGCGCTCTAGGAGACGACGGCGTCGGTGGCGGGGTCGTCGACCATGTCATAGGTCTTGGCGAGGAACGGCGTGGGCCCGGCGTTGCCTAGCCCGTCCATCGTCCTCGGTGCCCCGCCACCGTCGGCCGCCGGGGATGGGCAGGGGCGACCCTCCACCTTCACCAGACTCCTCATCTGGTGGCTCATGGAAGCAAAGCCCACCTATAGCAAACGGTGTGGTGGTGGACTATCCACCTAGTGCTTGCCGGCGCCGAGTGGGTTGGGAGAGGAGAGGAGGTGGAAGGGAGGCCGGCGGCGAGTGGGTTGGGAGAGGAGAGGAGGTTGGGGATCTGGATCGGGCTGCATGGATTTTTTTTTGAGATAGACGGGGGGTGGGTGGTGTGGGACGGTTGGTGGGGTGGGAGTGGATCCGGGAGTGGTTGGTGTGCGAGTATAGTAGTAGCGCGGGTGTTTCACCTACGCTACGGCTATCCATATAGTAGTAGCGCATGTTTTACAACCTGCGCTACTACTACGACTTGTTCGTGGGGAACGGTTGGAGATATTTACTAGTAGCGTGTATTTTTTTGTCACGCGCTACCAGTAATATTTACTAGCAGCGCGGTTCAATGTAGCACGCTACTAATAAGTAGTAGTAGCGCGGGCCAATATAGCGCGCTACTAGTAAGCGACTGTCTATAAGCTTTTTCCTAGTAGTGCTTGTTGTGAGAAGCTCTGGTTTGTGAGAAGCATATCCCCGAACCTGCCCCAAATGGGACAAAAAAATTACCACGACATGTTGATGCCGCTCCATGATAGCATGCCAAGTTTCATGAATTTTTGACGACTTTTGGATTTACTAGAATTTAAAAACCAGGTAACTCAATGTTTGCGGCCGAGTGACGGTGGCAGGGTGTTTGACATTCATTCCCATTTCTTGCATGGGACCTAAGCATGCAACCAAGGACACAAATTTGAATTTTCAACTAATTTATATGCATTAGAGCATGTGCATGTAGTTCAAATTTGAATTATGCACATGAATGCATAGAAAACTCAGTTGATGTATAAAAATGTCCAAGCAAACCTCGAAAAATTCCAAAAATTCACACAAAACTCCTCTTGTTCTATGTTGACACTAGGAAAAAATTGAAATCGAGAAGAGGCAACGGATATCATTTCGTTCGGAAAGGTGAAACGTTCCCTACCGAAACAATCACACTTGTTGTGAGAAGCTCTGGTTTATGAGAAGCTTATACCCAAACCTGCCCCAAATGGGACAAAAAATTTACCATGGCATGTTGATGCCGCTCCATGATCGCATGCCAAGTTTCATGAATTTTGGACGACTTCTGGATTTACTAGAATTACAAAAGCAAGTACGTCAACATTTGTCGGATAGCCACGGTGCCGTGGTGTTCAAAATTCATCCCCATTTCTTGCATGGGACATAAGCATAAACCCATGGACACATATATGATTTTACAACCCATGTTGGTGCACCGGAGCATGTGCATGTAGTTTAATTTTGTATTGTGCACCTGAAATGGCTAGAAAACCAATTTAATGTATAAAATGTTGGAACGAACCTGTAATAATGCCAATTCTTTTACGACACACATATAGTTGCATGTTCACTTCACATAAAAGGTCTAGCAATTCAAACACCGTCCATTGCCGCTGTGACCCCATTATGTAATTCAAATCAAGACGAAAAATCAAGTAGATCCCACATAGTTTATTATAATCAACCGTGTGAGATGCAGCACAAAATATCTTGGAACACCGTCGGAGTATAATACGTATACGGCTTACGCGAGAAGGTGCGACGGCTACAGTCCACAGCCCGCTCTGAATATGGGACCGTGTCTGATCACACTTTGCGCGCTAGTTTTTTTTGCTGAAGCGATTCCAAATTTTCGGCTTCCGCGGAAATATCTACCTCCCCGCCCCCTCCCCCTTACCAAAAGCCACATTTTCCCTGTTTCTGCCCTCCTTTCCAAGTTGAAACCTTCACTCCTTGCTTGCAGCGCCGCCTCCTCGCCGGCGACCCTCCTTCACGCTGCTCGGCCTCGCCAATCCAGGCAGGTAATCCACACCCGACCCCCATCCTCCTCCTCATTCCACATCCCATATGCCCCGACCGCCGACTCGACACCTTCCACCCAAATCACCGACCCCTCCACCAAATCAGTGCCACCCTAAGCCATGGTGCACGCAGTATAGCCAGGATCACAAGGAGCATTTGGTAGCAGAGAAGCAAATCGCGGCCGCACGCGCGGATAAGGTCGCGATGGCTGCCATTCGTGCCGACCCCCAGATCTTGGAGGAGCTGAAGGAAATATGCCCTAGAGGCAGTAATAAAGTTGTTATTTACATTTCCTTATATCGTGATAAATGTTTATTATCCATGCTGGAATTGTATTAACCAGAAACTTGATACATGTGTGGATACATAGACAAAACACCGTGTCCCTAGTAAGCCTCTATTAGACTAGCTCGTTAATCAAAGATGGTTAAGTTTCCTAATCATAGACATGTGTTGTCATTTGATGAATGGGGTCACATCATTAGGAGAATGATGTGATGGACAAGACCCATCCGTTAGCTTAGCATAATGATCGTTAAGTTTTATTGATATTGCTTTCTTCATTGCATATACATATTCCTTTGACTATGAGATTATGCAACTCCCCGATACCGGAGGAATACCTTGTGTGCTATCAAACGTCACAACTTAACTGGGTGATTATAAAGATGCTCTACAGGTCTCTCCGAAGGTGTTTGTTGGGTTGGCATAGATCGAGATTAGGATTTGTCACTCCGAGTATCGGAGAGGTATCTCTGGGCCCTCTCAGTAATGCACATCATAATAAGCCTTGCAAGCAATGTGACTGATGAGTTCTTTGCGGGATGATGTATTACGGAACGAGTAAAGAGACTTGCCGGTAACAAGATTGAACTAGGTGAGGATACCTACAATCGAATCTCGGGCAAGTAACATACCGATGACAAAGGGAATAACGTATGTTGTCATAACGGTTCGACCTATAAAGATCTTTGTAGAATATGTGGGTGCCAATATGAGCATCCAGTTTCCGCTATTGGTTATTGACCGGAGAGGTGTCTCGGTCATGTCTACATAGTTCTCGAACCCATAGGGTCCGCACGCTTAACGTTCGATAGCGATTTGTATTATGAGTTATGTGTTTTGGTTACCGAAGTTTGTTCGGAATCCCGGATGAGATCACGGACATGACAACGAGTCTCGAAATGGTCAAGAGGTAAAGATTGATACATTGGAAGGTAGTATTCGGACACCGGAAGGGTTCCGGAGTGTATCGGGTACATACCGGAGTACCGGAGGGGTTACCGGAACCCCCGGGGAAAGATATGGGCCATATGGGCAATAGGATGGAGGCTAACCAGCCCACAAGGGGATGGCACCCCCCCCCCCCACAAGGGAGGAGGCCGAATTGGATTAGGGAAGGGGGCGGCGCCCCCCTTTCCTTCTCCTACTCGCTCTCCTTCCCCCTTTCCCCCTCCGGAAGAAGGAAAAAACGGGGGGCGAATCCTACTAGGACTGGAGTCCTAGTAGGACTCCCCTCTCCCTGGCGTGCCCCTGGTGGCCGGCCTCGTCCCCTCTTCCTTTATATACGGGGGCAAGGGGGCACCCCAGAGCACATCAATTGTTCTCTTAGCCGTGTGCGGTGCCCCCTCCACAGTTTACTCCTCCAGTCATAGGGTCGTAGTGCTTAGGCAAAGCCCTGCGCGGATCACATCACCATCACCGTCACCACGCCATCGTGCTGACGAAACTCTCCCTCGACCCTCTGCTGGATCAAGAGTTTGAGGGACGTCATTGAGCTGAACGTGTGCCGAACTCGGAGGTGCCGTACGTTCTGTAGTTGATCGGTTGGATCGTGAAGACGTTCGACTACATCAACCGCGTTAAACTAACGCTTCCGCTTTCGGTCTACGAGGGTACGTGGACACAATCTCCCCCTCTCGTTGCTATGCATCTCCTAGATAGATCTTGCGTGATTGTAGGAAAAATTTTGAAATTGCATGCTATGTTCCCCAACAGTGGCATCCGAGCCAGGTCTATGCGTAGATGATATGCACGAGTAGAACACAAAGAGTTGTGGGCGATAATAGTCATACTTCTTACCACCAACGTCTTATTTTGATTCAGCGATATTGTTGGATGAAGCGGCCCGGACCAACCTTACATGACCACGTTCATGAGACCGGTTCCATCGACAAACATGCAACTTGTTTTGCATAAAGATGGTTGGCGGGTGTCTGTTTCTCCAACTTTAGTTGAATCGAATTTGACTACGGCCAGTCCTTGTTGAAGGTTAAAATAGCAAACTTGACAAAAAATCATTGTGGTTTTGATGCGTAGGTAAGAACGGTTCCTGCTAGAAGCCCGTAGCAGCCACGTAAAACTTACAACAACAAAGTAGAGGACGTATAACTTGTTTTTGCAGGGCATGTTGTGATGTGATATGGTCAGGGCATGATGTGCTATACGTTATTGTATGAGATGATCATGTTTTGTAAAAGTTGTCGGCAACTGGCAGGAGCCTTATGGTTTACGCTTTATTGTATGAAATGCAAACGCCATGTAATTGCTTTACTTTATCACTATGCATTAGCAATAGTTGTAGAAGCAATAGTTGGCGAGACGACCACGACGCTACGATGGAGATGGGTGTCAAGCCGGAACAATGGAGATCATGACGGTGCTTTGGAGATGGAGGATCAAAGGCACAAGATGATGATGGCCATATCATGTCACATATTATGATTGCATGTGATGTTTATATTTTATGCATCTTATTTTGCTTAGTATGGCGGTAGAATTATAAGATGATCCCTTACTAAAATTTCAAGGTATAAGTGTTCTCCCTGAGTATGCACCATTGCGAAAGTTCTTCATGCTGAGACACCACGTGATGATCAGGTGTGATAGGCTCTATGTTCACATACAACGGGTGCAAGACAGTTTTGCACATGAGGAATAGTCGGGTTAAACTTGACAAGCCTAGCATGTACAGACATGGCCTCGGAACACTGGAGACCGAAAGGTCGAACGTGAATCATATAGTAGATATGATCAACATAGAGATGTTCACCATTGATGACTACTCCATCTCACATGATGATCGAACATGGTTTAGTTGATTTGGATCACGTGATCATTTAGACGACTAGAGGGATGTCTATCTAAGTGGGAGTTCTTAAGTAATTTGATTAATTGAACTTTAATTTATCATGAACTTAGTCCTGATAGTATTTGCAAATTATGTTATAGATCAATAGCTCGCGATGTAGCTCCCCGTTTATTTTTTGATATGTTCCTAGAGAAAAATAAGTTGAAATATGTTAGTCGCAATGATGCGGACTGGGTCCGTGATCTGAGGATTATCCTCATTGCTGCACAGAAGAATTATGTCCTTGATGCACCACTAGGTGACAGACCGATTGCAGGAGCAGATGCAGACG
Organism: Triticum aestivum; assembly: GCF_018294505.1. Taxonomy (NCBI): domain Eukaryota; kingdom Viridiplantae; phylum Streptophyta; class Magnoliopsida; order Poales; family Poaceae; genus Triticum; species Triticum aestivum. The sequence continues at coordinate 121,441,626 of NC_057802.1, read as the reverse complement.
TTATGAACGTTTGGCAAGCTCGATATGATGACTACTTGGTAGTTTAGTGCACCATGCTTTACGGCTTATAATCGGGGCTTCAAAGACGTTTTTTGAATGCCACAGAGCATATGAGATGTTCCAAGAGCTGAAATTGGTATTTCAAGACTCATTCCCGTGTCAAGAGGTATGAGACCTTTGACAAGTACTTTGCCTACAAGATGGAGGAGAATAGCTCAACTAGTGAGCATGTGCTCAGATTGTCTAGGTACTTCAATCGCTTGAATCAAGTGGGAGTTAATCTTCCAGATAAGATAGTGATTGACAGAATTCTCTAGTCACCATCACTAAGTTACTAGAACTTCGTGATGAACTATAGTATGCAAGGGATGACGAAAACGATTCCCGAGCTCTTCGTGATGTTGAAATCGACGAAGGTAGAAATCAAGAAAGAGCATCAAGTGTTGATGATTGACAAGACCACTAGTTTCAATAAAAAGGGCAAAAGGAAAGAAAGGGAAACTTCAAGTAGAATGGCAAACAAGTTGTCACTCCCGTGAAGAAGACCAAAACTGGACCAAATCCTAAAACTAAGTGCTTACACTGCAAAGGAAATAGTCACTAGAAGTGGAAATGCCCTGAATATTTGGTGGATAAGAAGGATGGCAAAGTGAACAAGGGTATATTTGATATACAGGTTATTGATGTGTGCCTTACTAGTGTTTATAGTAGCCCCTGGGTATTTGATACTTGTTCGGTTTCTAATATTAGTAACTCGAAACAGGAGTTACAGAATAAACAGAGTCTAGTTGAGGGTGAAGTAACGATGAGTGTTGGAAGTAGTTCCAGATTGATATGATCATCATCGCTCACTCCCTATACTTTCGGGATTAGTGTTAAACCTAAATAAATGTTATTTGGCGTTTGTGTTGAGCATGAATATGATTTGATCATGTTTATTGCGATATGGTTATTCATTTAAAGTTAGAGAATAAATTGTTATTCTGTTTACATGAATAAGACCTTCGATGGTCATACACCCAATGAACATAGTTTGTTGGATCTCGATCGTAGTGATATAAATATTCATAATATTGATTCCAAAATATGAAAAGTTAATAATGATAGTGCAACTTATTTGTGGCACTGCCGTTTGGGTCATATCGGTGTAAAGCGCATGAAGAAACTCCATAAAGATGGATTTTTGGAATCACTTGGTTATGAATCATTTGATGCTTGCGAACCGTGCCTTTTGGGCAAGATGACTAAAACTCCATTCTCCGGAACAATGAACGAGCTACTGACTTATTGGAAATAATACATACCGATGTATGCGATCCAATGAGTATTGATGCTCGTGGCAAGTATCGTTATTTTCTACCTTCACAAGATGATTTGAGCAGATATGGGTATATCTACTTGATGAAACATAAGTCTGAAATAGTTGAAAGTTCAAAGAATTTCAGAGTGAAGTGGAAAATCATTGTAACAAGAAAATAAATTTCTGCGATCTGATTGCGGAGACGGATATTTGAGTTACGAGTTTGGTCTTCAATTAAAACAATGTGGAATAGTTTCATAGCTCACGCCACCTGGAACACCACAACGTTATGGTGTGTCCGAACATCGTAACCGCACTTTATTGGATATGGTGCTTTCTATGATGTCTCTTACTGATTTACCATTATCATTTTAGGGTTCTGCATTAGAGACAGTTGCATTCACGTTAAAAGGGCACCATCTAAATCCGTTGAGACGACACCATATGAACTATGGTTTAGCAGTAAACCTAAGATGTTGTTTCTTAAAGTTTGGAGTTGCGATGCTTATATGAAAAAGGTTTTCAACCTAATAAGCTCGAACCCAAGTCGGAGAAGTGCGTCTTCATAGAATACCCAAAGGAAACTGTTGGGTACACCTTCTATCACAGATCCGAAGGCAAGATATTCGTTGCTAAAAATGGATCCTTTCTAGAGAAGGAGTTTCTCTCGAAAGAAGTGAGTGGGAGGAAAGTAGAACTTGATGAGGTAACTGTACCTTCTCCAGAATTGGAAAATAATTCATCACTGAAATCAGTTCCAGTGATTCCTACACCAATTAGTGAGGAAGCTAATGATGATGATCATGAAACTTCAGATCAAGTTACTCTAGAACCTCGTAGGTCTTCCAGAGTACGGTCCGCACCAAAGTGGTACGGTAATCCTGTTCTAGAAGTCATGTTACTAGACCATGACGAACCTACGAACTATGAGGAAGCGATGATGAGCCCAGATTCCGCAAAATGGCTTGAGGCCATGAAATCTGAGATAGGATCCATGTATGAGAACAAAGTATGGACTTTGGTTGACTTGCCCGATGATCGGCAAGCCATAGAGAATAAATGGATCTTCAAGAGGAAGATGGATGTTGATGGTAGTGTTACTATCTACAAAGCTTGAATTGTCGCAAAAAGGTTTTCGACAAGTTCAAGGTGTTGACTACGATGAGATTTTCTCACTCGTATTGATGCTTAAGTCTGTCTGAATCATGTTAGCAATTGCCGCATTTTATGAAATCTGGCAAATGGATATCAAAACTGCATTCCTTAATGGATTTATTAAAGAAGAGTTGTATATGATGCAACCAGAAGGTTTTGTCAATCCTAAAGGTGCTAACAAAGTGTGCAAGCTCCAGCGATCCATCTATGGACTGGTGCAAGCATCTCGGAGTTGGAATATACGCTTTGATGAGTTGATCAAAGCATATAGTTTTATACAGACTTGCGGTGAAGCCTATATTTACAAGAAAGTGAGTGGGAGCACTACAGCCTCTCTCATAAGTATATGTGAATGACATATTGTTGATCGGAAATGATGTAGAATTTTCTGGAAAGCATAAAGGAGTGTTTGAAAGGAGTTTTTCAAAGAAAGACCTCGATGAAGCTGCTTACATATTGAGCATCAAGATCTATAGAGATAGATCAAGACGCTTGATAAGATTTTTCAATGAGTACATACCTTGACAAAGATTTTGAAGTAGTTCAAAATGGAATAGTCAAAGAAGGAGTTCTTCCCTGTGTCGCAAGGTGTAAAGTTGAGTAAGACTCAAAACCCGACCACGGCAGAAAATAGAAAGAGAATGAAAGTCATTCCCTATGCCTCAGCCATAGGTTCTATAAAGTATGCTATGCTGTGTACCAGACCTATTGTGTACCTTGCCATGAGTTTGGCAAGAGGGTACGATAGTGATCCAGGAGTGGATCACTGGACAGCGGTCAAAGTTATACTTAGTTACCTAAAGAGGACTAAGGGAATATTTCTCGGATATGGAGGTGATAAAGAGTTTGTCGTAAAGAATTACGTCGATGCAAGCTTTTATGCCGATCCGGATGACTCTGAGTATCAATCTGGATACATATTGAAAGTGGGAGGAATTAGCTAGAGTAGCTCCATGCAGAGCATTGTAGACATAGAAATTTGCAAAATACATACGGATCTGAATGTGGCAGACCCGTTACTAAACTTCTCTCACAAGCAAAACATGATCACACCTTAGTACTCTTTGGGTGTTAATCACATAGCACTGTGAACTAGATTATTGACTCCAGTAAACCCTTTGGATGCTGATCACATGGCGATGTGAACTATGGGTGTTAATCACATAAAGATGTGAACTATTGGTGTTCAATCACATGGCGATGTGAACAAGATTATTGACTCTAGTGCAAGTGGGAGACTGAAGGAAATATGCCCTAGAGGCAATAATAAAGTTGTTATTTATATTTCCTTATATCACGGTAAATGTTTATTATCCATGCTAGAATTGTATTAACTGGAAACTTGATACATGTGTGGATACATAGACAAAACACCGTGTCCCTAGTAAGCCTCTACTAGACTAGCTCGTTAATCAAAGATGGTTAAGTTTCCTAACCATATACATGTGTTGTCATTTGATGAACGAGATCACATCATTAGGAGAATGATGTGATGGACAAGACCCATCCGTTAGCTTAGCATAATAATCGTTAAGTTTTATTGCTATTACTTTCTTCATGGCATATACATATTCCTTTGACTATGAGATTATGCAACTTCCGGATACCGGAGGAATACCTTGTGTGTTATCAAACTTCACAACATAACTGGGTGATTATAAAGATGCTCTACAGGTATCTCCGAAGGTGTTTGTTGGGTTGGCATAGATCAAGATTAGGATTTGTCACTCCGAGTATCGGAGAGGTATCTCTAGGCCCTCTCGATAATGCACATCATAATAAGCCTTGCAAGCAATGTGACTAATGAGTTAGTTGCGGGATGATGTATTATGGAACGAGTAAAGAGACTTGCCGGTAACGAGATTGAACTAGGTATGAGGATACCGACGATCAAATCTCGGGCAAGTAACATACCGATGACAAAGGGAATAACGTATGTTGTCATAACGGTTCGACCGATAAAGATCTTCGTACAATATGTGGGAGCCAATATGAGCATCCAGGTTCCGCTATTGGTTATTGACCGGAGAGGTGTCTCGGTCATGTCTACATAGTTCTCGAACCCGTAGGGTCCACACGCTTAACGTTCGATGACGATTTGTATTATGAGTTATGTGTTTTGGTTACCAAAGTTTGTTCGGAATCCCGGATGAGATCACGGACATGATGAGGAGTCTCGAAATGGTCGAGAGGTAAAGATTGATATATTGGAAGGTAGTATTCGGACACCGGAAGGGTTCCCGAGTGTATCGGGTACATACCGGAGTACCGGAAGGGTTCCCGAGTGTATCGGGTACATACCGGAGTACCGGAGGGATTACCCGAACCCCCCAGGGAAAGATATGGGCCATAAGGGCCATAGGATGGCACGCCCCCCACAAGGGAGGAGGCCGAATTGGATTAGGGAAGGGGCGGCGCCCCCCTTTCCTTCTCCTACTCCCTCTCCTTCCCCCTTTCCCCCTCCGGAAGCAGGAAAAAAGGGGGGGCGAATCCTACTAGGACTGGAGTCCTAGTAGGACTCCCCTCTCCCTGGTGCGCCCCTGGTGGCCGGCCTCCTCCCCTCTTCGTTTATATACGGGGGCAAGGGGGCACCCCAAAGCACATCAATTGTTCTCTTAGCCGTGTGCGGTGCCCCCTCCACAGTTTACTCCTCCGGTCATAGCGTCGTAGTGCTTAGGCGAAGACCTGCGCGGATCACATCACCATCATCGTCACCACGTCGTTTTGCTGACGAAACTCTCCCTCGACCCTCTGCTGGATCAAGAGTCCGAGGGACGTCATCGAGCTGAACGTGTGCTGAACTCGGAGGTGTCGTACGTTTGGTACTTGATCGGTTGGATCGTGAAGATGTTCGACTACATCAACCGCATTAAACTAACGCTTCCGCTTTCCGTCTACGAGGGTACGTGAGCACACTCTCCCCTTCTCATTGCTATGCATCTCCTAGATAGATCTTGCGTGATCGTAGGAAATTTTTTGAAATCGCATGCTACGTTCGCCAACAGGAGCACCACGCCGTCAAGGCCACCGTCGACACCTCACGGGCCGATGCCGCGACGCGGTTGGCTGCTTTAAACGGCAGTTCATGGCGTTTTGTCGAGGCCACTGTCGGTGCCTTCGACGAAGACTATGAGGTGTTTTCTCAGCATGCACGTGCTTACCTCATCTCGAGAGCCAGCAGGTTGGTGCCCAGAGCGGCTCATACAACTCACCACTATGACGAGGGCACCCACGATGCGGAGGCCTCGCCCTCTTCCATGTCCAAGGAGCCAATCGTCATCGATATCTCCGACAATGAGGAGTAGCTTGTCTTATTAGCTCACTATAAGGACCCATGTTCAGTTTGCTAGCTACTACCTTTCCTTAACAAATTCTAGTGAATTGTGCTATCTACTTTTACCATGCAATCTTCTGCTCTAGAGTATATGTTCTATATGTCGTGCAATGTGGTGTTCAGTTAACTGTTTGGTTCAATTCTGCAAATGTGATGTTCAATTCTTCAGGGTGCAATTTTCCAAGTTGTCAAGCATGCTTGGTTTGGTTAACTATCTGATCTTCTATTACGAGTATGTTATATTGTGCAATGTGGTGTTCAGTTAACTTTTGGTTCATTTGTTGTGGTGTCTACTTAACTGTTTGGTTCAATTTTGCAATGCGATGTTCAATTGTTGTGGGTGCATTCTGTTATTGTATACCATGTGAGATATAAATCTAATTTGGCTGTACTAAATACATGAGAAACAAATACAATTGCTATATTTCCAAGTTGTTAAGCATGCTTGGTTTGGTTAACTGTCTGATCTTCTATTAGGAGTATGTTATATTGTGCAATGTGGTGCTCAGTTAACGTTTGGTTCATTTGTTGTGGTGTTTAGTTAACTGCTTGGTTCAATTCTACAATGCGATGTTCAATTGTTGTGGCTGCATTCTGTTATTGTATACCATGTGAGAAATTAATCGAAATTGGTTGTACTAAATACATGAGAAACAAATACAATTGCTATATTTCCAAGTTGTTAAGCATGCTTGGTTTGGTTAACTGTCTGATCTTCTATTAGGAGTATGTTATATTGTGCAATATGATGCTCAGTTAACGTTAGGTTCATTTGTTGTGGTGTTTAGTTAACTGTTTGGTTCAATTCTGCAATGCGGTGTTCAATTGTTGTGGCTGCATTCTATTATTATATACTATGTGAGGAATAAATCGAATTTGGGTGCACTTAATACATGAGAAACATATACAAGTGCTATATTTCCTAGTTCTTAATCATGATTGGTTTGGATAAATGGGTTTTCCATGCGGCCTGAATTAATCTGATGAATCTACAATGTGCTTATTTATCATCAATATATTTTACGGATAGCATGCGAACCCTTACTTAACCTGATGACTAACTACCTTATATGTGTTTCAGGAAAACAATGGAAAGCGCTGAGGTTTACAAGATGGTACTGACTATTATACCTTGCCTTTTTTATTCCTTTGCCCCATTTCCAGATAGAGAAGATATTTATGCACATCCTTGTTTTCAGGCTTTTCCAAAGCAGTTCACTGAAAATTACCTCTCAACCCACCTATGTGGTCAGGAGGCGATGAAACTTTCATACAACACCCACGGTTCAATATTGAAGTGTTTCTGAAGAGGTCGAAGGATGGACGGTCAATCATCCACAGGCACTGGCCTAAAGTTGCAAAGACCTTCAACATGAATGAAGGCTCAATATTCGCCTTCCGCTTCAGCAGTTTTCTAGATGAGATACATCTGTTTATGTACCGTCTATTATACTAATTTCGAAAGGTTCTAGATGTTGCATGTGAAACTTAGTGCTGGTGCAGTTGTGTAATGGGGTAGCTGAGTGCTGAAGCTATATCATGTTATACTCAGATGTATTTCAATTATGAGATCCTGCTTCCTTAATATGGAAATGAAATATATTATGTGCTTAATATGAATGTCAATTAGATTACTAAATGGATTATTAATAATAGGGCAATTAGCCTGCTAATTAGGTTTTCCTATTGCAAACGGTTATTGAGAAAACACCGTGGGCGATGACCTCAGGCAACGCACACAGTTTCTAGGAATAAACCGTGTTGGATCAATGAACAATCACACACGATATTCTCTTGAAAATTGTTTGCGTTACGCTACCTTGCGCAAACATTTTCCTTGAAGTGACTGTGTGGGATGTATATACGAACGGAAACGTTTAGCGGGGACTGACTGTGTGGGATGTACTTACGACCGGAAATGATTTCGCCTGTATAATTGTATTTTTTAGCACTACTGTACATATAACCGTATTTGGTCGCTCACCAATCGCACACGACCTTATTTTGCCGAGCGTGTGTGCGAGGAGGGCGTATCCCTGACGGTTTCTGAGTCATGTGGGAAGGACCCCCCTATCGCAGTCACTCACTAGGTGACGGTTCCGAACACCGTCGCGGAAATGGGTTAAAAACTGTTTGTATAGCACCTCGCTATACCAGTGTGTATTCCTTTTTTGACAATGTAAATTTTTTAAGTTTGATCAAATTTGTAGATAAATATATCAAAATCCATCTGATATCGGTATTTTTAGGTTCAACATGAAATGGAGTTCCATACTTTTTTTTTGTTTAATATTGTCGATGTTGATATCTTTGCTATGACCTCAATCAAAGTAAAATAAATTTGACTTTCTAAACAACTAATACCCCTTATATTTTGAAATTGATGGAATATTTAGTTTGGCGGGTAGGGGAGATGATAGAGTGTGTTTTATTTTTATTTATAATGCGTTCATTTGGTGGGCCTTTCGTGGTGTGTTTCGGTGTTATCTGCTAACCAAACTATATTTATGTGGAGAAATTTCTGTGTCGGTGGTTGCATATACTATATATATTGGTGCTACAATATCACATGGTGGTTCTTCCTTTTCCTTGGTAATGAGAGGGTGCGTGGAATTGATATGTTTTTTATAGGCCGGTTGCGGCTGATTGATATGAAAAATCGTTGGCCCGGTCAAAATCGTAAACCAAATCACAAATTGAATACCTTAATTGAATGAAAGAACTTCAAAATTAGGGAACATAGTGAATTAAAAGAATTGAATGGGAGAGCTTGAGAAATTGTTGACTCGGTCAAAATTAGATGGCACAATTCTAATTGAATACTTCAATTAATTGTGAGGCCTTAAAAATTAGAAAGCACAGTGTATAGTATAAAACAATTTAATGAGAGAACTTTGCGGAATTGTTGGTCTGGTCAAAATCGGATGATCCAATTTTAATTGAAGACCTCAATTAAATGCGGGCTCTTTAAAACTAGGGAGCTTAGTGTTATAAAAGATGTGAGTGGCATAAGAGCATCCACAGCCGGGCGCCCTAAACGCATCTCAAACGCCCGGGCGAACGGACCGGTCAGTCACAAAAAATCAACCCATCCAAGCGCCTCAAACCGACCTCGAACTCCCGGGCTATCTGACACCCCTCATATCCAGCCCCAAATCTAGGACGGATATGGGGCGGCACGGGCACGTCCACCTGACAGGCCCGACCCACCACTAACCACACAACGGTCCCACAAAATCCCGAATCCGGCTTCCAGCTCCGAACCCTAGCTCACACCATCCGCTTCTCTTGCTCCGTCCTATTCTCTCCCCTCCTGCATTCCGATCCATGCCAGAGCAATGTCGAGGTCCGGCAGCCACTCCAGCTCCGACCTCGACTCCGATGAGGAGTTGACCCTCTGCATTGCCTTGGAGCGATCCAAGGTGGACACCACGGGCAGCTCCGGGTCGGTAGCATCGCCATAGCTCCCATGCCGGTGCAGCACGAACGTCGGAGCTAGACCCTCCCGACCTGTGCTCAGCTCTGGCAGGACAACGTAGTACACGCCGCCCCCTTCCCCCGTCGGCCGCTCCTCCACGCGGGCAGCGATGGGTGCTAGTGCCCATGCCGCCTGCCCGCACGTGCACTCCGAAATCGAAGGCGCGTGCCAGCCGCCGCGAGAGGCAGCGGGCAAGGGAGAGGGATGCGGTGGAGCGGCCTGTGCGCCGTCGTTGCAGGATACCCGTGGAGCCCGACGATCGACTCCTCGCATGGGTCTACCGCCGGGCGCTCACGACCGTGGAGGCAGATGCTCGCCGCTTGCGGCAGAAAAACGCAAATGCGCTCCGGCTAGCCATAGAGCAGCCGGAGCAGGAGGCGAAGGAGGCAGCGGTGGAGGCGGCTTGGCTCGCCAAGCTGAAGCGACAACAGGACAAGACCGTCCGCCGGATGAAGGGGTTGATCATCCTGTCATCTTCCGACTCCGACGGCAGCTCCACCTCCTCCGACGACGGCCAAGATCCTCCACCGGCCACGGACGCCTACAGCTGCGTCGGCGACCAGAAGGGCAAAGACCCGGCGCGGAAGTGGTGATCCCGCTCCTCCACTTATGTTTATATCGTTTTTAGTTGTTGATGTTTAAAAACTTGTTCTATGACAAACTGAGATGATATTTAGGATGATGTCAAGCTCGTTTAGTGTCCGTTCGCAGCCGATTTTGTTGTCCGTTTGGAGGCGATTTTGTTGACAGTTGTTTGATCACGTAAAGTAGCTCACATTGCATGCATAGTATGGATATTGGGTGCCGGATATGAGATACACGGATGTGAAGAGCGAAATATGAGGCGTGCCCGGTCAATGCCGACGGATGCGCCTGGACGTGTCTGCGAATATTTGAGGGGCCGAATTAACCCATCGCTGCTGTAGATGCTCTAAGGCATAGAAGAAGTTGAGTTAATGATCCGAAGGCATCGTGGTTGCCATTAGTTTTTTTTTTGTTATTCTTGATTACTGAACAATGTTGTGCTACCCTGTCTGTTCTTGGGCTTTGATACTGCATAGCCAAACAGTAGTTCATCAGCAAACAAAGGTAACACATACCTGATGACCATTAGCAAAAAAAAAGATACCTGATGACCACTTGACACTACAATTGGCACAATGATGAAGATCTCAGGATTGGCACAAGCAAGGATAATGTAGGTACAATTGGCACAACCTGGCTTGTGAAATAAAATCTTTTTGCCACAGCTTCTCATCCGTTCACAAATTTATACTAGTACAATGCAATACAGACTGAGCCTGCACCTGCACCTGCTTAGGGAATGCTCTTTTGGCTCTTGTATGTCCACGCATGTAGACAGCACTAGTCTTCCAGCTTCCCATTTGCCATCTTCATCACGCAGGGTTCTACATAGACAACTAAAACACACCTCCCACCCCAATTTCTTCTCTTGGCAATCAACAGACACAGAGTGAAGATTCAAGTTGCCCAACAAGAGTCAACAACACTGTGAATACTGCCTAATTGAGGTGATTTGCTGCAACTGGTTACTGCTACCACAATCCTTAGAAATAAATAACTTGGAACCTGAAGGTAATCGATTGTTCATATCAAGGTACTAGATCATAAGATAAGCCAACCAATGAGCTGATTCATTGTCTAACAAGAACACTATTTTTTTTTGTGGGATCTAACAAGAACACTATGAATGTAACTCTGCAGGTTCCTTACGCACCACTGCGAAGTTAACTGACTAACTAAACAGGACTTCGCACTGCTATGTTTTGAAGAGAACCATCCAAAGATATTTGTACTTAACTAAATGTCGTTTTGATAGATGAATTTAGAACAGTATTTTTTATGACATCTATGTCATCTCTAGCTATATATTATATTGCATTCACTCAGCAGAAAAATGGAAGATTTTTTCTCTGAAATATGCAAGATGTGAACTATACCAACTAATAAGAGATCATGTAGGACGTTGATACTGCTAACTCAGCAGATGGAGGTACCCTGAATTGCAATATTATTAGCGTTAGTACCTGTCTATAGCTAAATAATAGGATCACATTTGTCTTTCTTTTTGTATATATATGTAGATCAGTTTCATGCTATTCTAAGTAAATTGGTGATGCTCCACAATAAAATATCAACACAAGGCCTTAACTGAAGCTGGTCATCAGTTCTTAGTTCATGCTCATTTTTATTTAGAACAACATAGAAGCTTTGTGTCACTTCATTAAATAACTCTTAAGCTAACTCGATTACGCAGATCCTCCATTTGGAGAAGTCTGTAATAGCTCACTGGGTTTCTAGGCAGGCCAAAAGCAAGAGCTGCTTTAGATGGCTTTGTCGTATTCCCTGGTTTCATTCGAATCTTTATGCTCAGATACATAAAATCAAAATTATTGAAGGAAAATAGACAAATATAGTGTTGTCAATTTCAGAAGGTTTCTTTTCCGAACATAGCTAGGTATCCAACAGCAAGCAGGAAAATAATCCAATCATAAAATGTTACTCTTGGTTCATGCTGCAAGTCAGCCTTGCAATAACAAGGCAGACGTGATGAAAGTTGCCACCTATGTTTTGGACTACAACCTAATCCATACATTTACATTTACATAGCTAGATGTAAGATCTGAATATACTAACACAAAATTCAATCGACCTTTAAGTAATGATGTGCTGTGAAGAAATATATTTAGAAGTATCTCCAACTTAAACTATGAATTTTTATTACACTCATAACTCCTATAATGGATGCCAGAATACCCGCCTCCTGGGGGCATCCTCACGCTCACCACCCTCTGCACAGTCTGATCCACGCGTGTCTCGCACGGTGCCTGTCTGGAGGCTTTGCCCCCGTGCGATCGAGCCGGGGTGTTCCTCATCGCCCCGACCTGTGGACCGCGCGAGCGCTCAAGGCCACCTTTCTGTTGTGTTTTTCGTTGCTCCTGCATGTGCTACCTCATCCGTTGGTCACAATGGTCGTCGCCACGGCATATCCGGCTGTTGGCCTGCACTGGCTTATTCGGTTGTTGGCCTCCACTGGGTCGGATTATGCCGGGCACCTGGATTAATATGTTAGTTCAATAAAATTGATATAAAAAGTCGTCAATCACCTCAAAGTCGTCTTTCCAATCTTTTTCTATTGAACTGCCCTTATTATCGTCGCAGGTAGCCCCAGAAATTGTACTACAACAACACTATATGATGTTGTCATTCAACCTTTTATGTATAGAGTACCCCAATGTCTCCACAGCTTTCCGCAAGTTATACTAGACAAGAATCATGTAATCTCAATTCCAAAATATGCAATCCAACAAAAAGAAACTTTAAAGAGCAAGACTCAATTCATCACACAAAGAATAGAGGAAAAACATCATAAGATTTAACTATATAAACAAAGGTCATGATACAATCAAGGTCGGAATCTTACAACAACATGAGAGAGAGAGAGAGAGATTGAACATATAGCTACTAGTACATACTCCCGAGGATGAACTACTCATGCATCACCATGAGAGAGAGGAAGACTTGTTGGTAATGGTGATGGAGATGGCGGAGATGTCCTCGTCGGTGTTCCAGCAACACAGGAGGAGACGGGGAAGGCCCCCTCCTCCTTCTTCTTTCTTGGCCCTTCGGTTGGAGAAGGAGCTCTCCCCTAGATTAGATCTCTATTTTTTGTCTTATGTTTTCGATACTTTCAGACGCAAACCACTGTTTTTTAAATATCCAGAGATCCGTAACTTCGATTGAGCTATTTTTTTAATCATGTTAGGATATTTCTTGAGGCTGAAGAAGAGCTCCAACCAACATACACATGAGGCCCGTGGTAGGACCACACGTGGGGGGGGGGGGGGGGTGGCACGTGCCCACCTGCTGGCTCCCCCGACCTTCATCTTATGGCTAATGGAGTCTTCTGGTGCAAAATAATTCCTGATTTTTTTAGCTTGATATTTTTTTTGCAAAGTCCAAACACAGCAAAAAAATAACAATCGACATTGGGCACTGAGTTAATATATTAGTCAAGAAAAATGATCTAAATTACTTCCAAAAGTATGTCAATTACTCCTATAAAGGATGGCGGAGTACCTGCCTCCTTGGCGCCTTCACGGGCGAGAGTGCCCTCCGCGTCACCCGTGTTTAGGTGGCGTGCCACGAGGGCCACTCCACACTGTCCAATCTAACTGGACGGCGCGCACCTGGACGTCCCGCCTCGGGAGTCCATGACAGATGGTCTGCGGGTAATATACTGCTTTAGTATGTCAGTTTAATAAAAATATAAAATTGATATAAAAAGGTGTCAAAACCATATATAAATGATCTGAATCATTAGTATTTTAAAAAATTATGATACATTTGAGGCGTATCAATTACGGACGGGCTAAATATATGCGCCGGCTGATGATGATTACGAGCTGATCTTGGGCTTCGAGGTTGGCGCCAACACATCATCACTTACCGGTCACTTTTACATCGGTTAGTGATATGCCTCTAACCGATCTCTCAGTGGATCATGAACGACTCTCCACTAATGGGTGGCCCTGGGTATGTCAGTGATGAGGGGTCAGTGATAAAACGCTTTCTAGTAATTACCTACAACCTCTAAAGAAATGGCACAATTTCTGCATCAATTTCGACATATATTTGTTGATCCAACAAAGTCTGCCACCCAACGAAGATTGTCACAACTACTAAGAGCATCTAGAGCCGGATTTGACAAATCAATCCCCCTATACGCCCATGGGTTTGTCCGAGCGCGTCCACGGACAGCGCTCGTCGGCCCCTCATATGTTGCGCCGCAGATCCATATACATCAAATTACGATCATCATATCTATGCAAACCATGCACATCGATCATATGATACAAATTATCCAAATTCAACAGTTCGAAACAAAGTCAAAGCAAATCATAGTTTAACAAACCGAACAACCCAAAATAAAATTATTGTCCGAGCGTGACGGATGGCTTCTGATCACTTGTCGGGCACCTGCTGAAGGAAATATGCCCTAGAGGCAATAATAAAGTTGTTATTTATATTTCCTTATGTCATGATAAATGTTTATTATTCATGCTAGAATTGTATTAACCGAAAACTTAGTACATATGTGAATACATAGACAAACAAAGTGTCACTAGTATGCATCTACTTGACTAGCTCGTTGAATCAAAGATGGTTAAGTTTCCTAGCCATACACATGAGTTGTCATTTGATTAACGGGATCACATCATTGGAGAATGATGTGATTGACTTGACCCATTTTGTTAGCTTAGCACTTGATCGTTTAGTATGTTGCTATTGCTTTCTTCATGACTTATACATGTTCCTATGACTATGAGATTATGCAACTCCCAAATACTGCAGGAACACTTAGTGTGCTACCAAACGTCACAACGTAACTAGGTGATTATAAAGGTGCTCTACAGGTGTCTCCAATGGTACTTGTTGAGTTGGCATAGATCAAGATTAGGATTTGTCACTCCGATTGTCGGAGATATATCTCTGGGCTCTCTCGGTAATGCACATCACTATAAGCCTTGCAAACAATGGGACTAATGAGTTAGTTGCGGGATGATGCATTACAGAACGAGTAAAGAGACTTACCGGTAACGAGATTGAACTAGGTATTGAGATACCGACGATCGAATCTCGGGCAAGTAACATACCGATAACAAAGGGAACAATGTATGTTGTTATGCGGTTTGACCGATAAAGATCTTCGTAGAATATGTAGGAACCAATATGAGCATCCATGTTCCGCTATTGGTTATTGACCGTAGATGAGTTTCGGTCATGTCTACATAGTTCTCGAACCCGTAGGGTCCGCACGCTTAACGTTCTGTGACGATCGGTATTATGAGTTTATGTGTTTTGATGTACCGAAGGTTGTTCGGAGTCCCGGATGTGATCACGGACAGGACGAGGAGTCTCAAAATGGTCCAGGCATAAAGATCGATATATTGGATGGCTATGTTTGGACATCGGAATGGTTCCGGGTGAGTTCGGGTATTTACCGAAGTACCGGGAAGTTACCGGAACCCCCCGGGGAGTGTATGGGCCTTATTGGGCCTTAGTGGGAGAGAGGAGGAGGCGGCCTAGGAGGGGGCGCGCCCCCAAGCCCAATCCGAATTGGGAGGGGGGTCGGCACCCCTTTCCTCCTCCTCTCTCCTCCTTCCTTCCTCTCCTACTCCTACTTGGAAGGGGGGAATCCTACTCCCGGTGGGAGTAGGACTCCCCTAAGGCGCGCCATAGAGAGGGCCGGCCCTCCCCCTCCTCCACTCCTTTATATACAGGGGAGGGGGGCGCCCCATAGACACACAAATTGATCATTGTCTTAGCCATGTGCGGTGCCCCCCTCCACCATAATCCACCTCGGTCATATCGCCGTAGTGCTTAGGCGAAGCCCTGCGCCGGTAGCTTCATCATCACGTTGTCGTGCTGACGAAGCTCTCCCTCGACACCCAGTTGGATCAAGAGTTCGTGGGACGTCACCGAGCTGAACGCGTGCAGATCGCGGAGGTGCCGAACTTTCGGTACTAGGATCGGTCGGATCGTGAAGACGTACGACTACATCAACCGCGTTGTCATAACGCTTCCGCTTACGGTCTACGAGGGTACGTGGACTACACTCTCCCCTCTCGTTGCTATGCATCACCATGATAGATCTTGCGTGTGCGTAGGAATTTTTTTGAAATTACTGCATTTCCCAACACCTGCTCCGAGAGGAGTGTGTCCTGCTCGTCCTGCTCCGCCTTCATCTGGGTTGGCTGCTCCGCCTGCATCTGGGCTGCATGATCCGCTGTCGTTGCCGCCCTCGCTGCATCGTGCTCCCTTCGGTTGTTGATCCCCTTCTTCTTGCCCGCAGGCCAGTTCTTTGCATGCTCATCCAAGAGGGTTTCGGCCGCCAACATCTCCGACGGTGGATCGGGACATGTGGTGAGGATAGGGAGCAAGGGTGGAGGACCGCGAGGGCTCGAGCGCGGGAAAGCTTGGAGGGACGACGGGAGAAGGAGGGATGTTTTGGTGGATTTGATGCAATTGACGATGGGGTCGAGCTGTCGGGTCCGACGTGTCAGGCGTACCCGGACGTCCCCATACCCGCCCCATATTTGAGTTGGATAGGGCTTTTTTTGCCTAGATGGACAGTTTTCGGTCTGGGCCTCATCCGTTGTACGTAGTTGGGAGCGTAAAAGACATCACAGAAATACCCTGTTCTATGCTTGGTGCGAAGAATATAGGGGCAAATCGCACATGGGGGTCGCATAATGGCTCGACCCATTGGCTTCGGTGATTCTCCTTATGTTTTTTCCAGCGGGTTCCCTTTTCTGGTTTCGTACTTGTTTTTTTTTTCCAGTAATTTAGATTTTTCGTTTCTTCATTCGCTTTTAACCAAAATTTGAACCCAGTTTTTCTATGTTTCTTCCTTTTTGATTTCTTTGTTCTTTTTGGGGGAGAGGGGCGGTACGGCAACATTTTCCAAATATATGATTTTATTTTTCAAACCACATAAACTATATTTAGAAACCTGTGAAAGTTATTTAAAATACTTGAAATTTCATAACACATAATTATTTCTCCGAATGAACAATATTTCCAAAAATCATAATTTTTCTAGAAAATGCTTGAACATATGTTTAACAAGTAAGACCATTTTTCCTAATAATTATTATTTTGAAAACCCAAAACCTTTTTACGTGAATATTTTCCTAAATACATGTATTTTGTAAGCATGATATGAACATTTTTACAAACATGAGAAAAATATATTATTTGATATAATTTATGTTTATATATATATGCTGACTTTCGCATTTTATTACATTTACATAAAAGCGCATTTTTTCTGGAATATATTAAAGAAATAAAATAGATGTTGTTATTAGGCCGCTTCTGTGCCAGCCCATATAACGATCTTAGAGGTCCGCACGGGTGGGCGATTTGCCTCCTATCCGTATCCCTGCGCATAAATAGAGGGCAGAGCAGGAGCGCGTCAAACCGAGTGTTCTTTTTCCGGAACGCGAAAAACAACAGAGCGTTCCACGTTTGTTGTAGGGGAAGGAATAAAAAAGGATTAGGGCTATCGCTCGCTCGTCCATGGGAGCATCGATGCCGTGCGAAGCGTGCGGTTGTGCGTGCAGCGCCGGCGGCGAGGCATCCAAGGAGGAGCTGGAGTCGCCGTTGCTGACTGGACCCGGCCACACCACGACGCCGCCGGATGCCAAGACGGGGAGGATCGCCACGTTCATCTTTCGGGTACCACTATTAAGATGCCGCAGCATAAATAAAAGAACACGTAGCCCTTAGATCAATGTGAATAATGAATATCCTACACGTAAAATAGAAGATATTGCTACTAGCGCATAAAAGAACAGTGGGGGTAAACCCCGCTGCAATTTTTATATTAGCATAAAAGAACAGAGCATGTACAGATGACTAATCATTGTGCTCTGTTGTGGCTATATGGCTGCTTAGGGCAGGTGAATTTCATTGCTTGGATCATTGACTCACCTTATAAGTTTCCCACATACGTTGCTTAACACAAAAGGATTCTTGTAGGACAAGACTCATTTATACGTTCTAATTCTATCTCAAAGCGGTCATCCAAACAATACACTAGCTATAATTTAGTTGTTATACTGCTTCATCTAGTTCCTTAAACCCAATTTACCTCCCTTTATTACGGAGAATCCTTTCTACTACTCTTCTGTTGCCCTACTATTTACTTTGGCTTAATGACATGCACGTAGAGTGAAATTGAAATTTAACTGGACCGATACAAATATCTAATTCAAGTACCTCCATTCCAAATGAAGTGAAGGTTTAGGTTTGTTCTAAGCCAAACATTTTAAAGTTTGACTGCTCTACTAAAAAATACTATATCAACACCTAGAACACAAAATTAGTTTTCTTAGTTTCTTCAAAAAAAATCTGGACTATATATTGATATTGTAGATCTTAGCACTTTCGGATAGACTTGATCAAACTGTAAACAAATTTGATTCAGAAAAAACCTAGAACTTCAATTAATTTGGAGTGGAAGGAGTATGACTATTTATGAGGGTCTTCTTTATTTACTGGTAAACATATGTTCCAAAAAAAAGGGGGAAACTATCTAGAATTCCTAGGAAAGAATGACCCTTTTTCAGGAGAAAAACAAAATATGTTAACATCATTAATTCCATAATAAAGGCCGATATTAGCTTAAACCTTTCTGCCTTTTATTTACTGAACCATCCAAATAACAGTTTCAAAGAATTCTGGTATATATTAAGTACATAATTCAATAAATTCATCTGTTTTTCTGTACACTTGTACTTTTCCTTCCCTAATATACACTTTGATTGATTGCAGGTACTGTTGGTCATTCTGTGGGTGTATTTATTTGATTCGATGAGAAGATATGCGATTAAATATACCGAGGGGATACAAAGTTTAGTCTGTTTGCTGTGATTCTTATGGCCTTACCAATGACTGTTAGAGTTGTGTCGAATATTGTGTACAAGGTAGGTTACAGTTTCACTTGTAGTTGTATTGTGTTTAGATAGGATATGGAGTCGTGTCCTAATAGGACACTTGTATCCTAGGCCTCTCATATATAGCGGGGGTAGACACACGATGTAACCTATGCCAACATAATAGCACAAGCACGCAAGGGGGAGCCGGCGGCGTGTGTCGGCGCCCGGGTGGCCGGTGTGCGGTATTCTGACGGTGTCACGGGGAGGAGCGCCCGTAGTCAGGCCCCGGGGATGTAGCCATATCGGTGAACCTCGTTAACAAATCTCGATGTCTTGCTCGTGTGATTGCTTGTTCCTCGGATGATTGACGGTATGCCTCGGATTTATTCTAACAAGTGGTATCATGAGCAAGGTTGCGAGGAAGCTGCGGATTGTTGATCTAGAGGAAGTATCGAGTTTGAGACGAAGCCGACTGCGGCGTGGTTCTCGGCGAGATTGAGAAAAGTGATCAGATGTACATCGTAGCGTGCAGCAGGCTGAAGTCACGTGGCATGCAGGTAAGCAGCATATCGATTCGATGAGCGCTGCTGTGGCCTTCGAATCGAGGCCGGCCGGGCGGCTGGTGCGTGTACGCAACAGTCAGCAGATCGGATTGATAATGATCGGAAGCAACTCGGCGGCTGGCGGCATACCCTACGTGCGGACATGTAGCTTCGTTGCCCTGCGTGGCAGGCTGGCCGGTGCGGCTTGGTGGAGCCGTGGCTTGAGGGCCAGAACGCGACGCGTACATGATGTACAAGGAGCTGCGGGAGATTTGTTTGGACAAAAAGGAGACCGAGTCTCCACGTGACACGGAGATAGGCAAATCAATTTGGCGATGGAAAAATCCATCACGTTGGCATCCATCGGATTTAGCAGGAGGAATTGACAAGGCAAAGCAACAGTAGCATCGGGATTGAGCCAAGAGCACGTCACGTGAAGGCCTGGTTGAATTGCAACTAGTACATGGAAGCATGCCACGTTGGGTTCTGTTTGTGTACTTGGGCATCACGTGCAAAGCTGAGATAATTTTTTGCAGGGTCAGCCGTACAAAGAACTATGGCGCCAACAGGTACCAGGTTTAAGGTGGAGAAGTTCACGGAACTGAAAACCTTGGGTTATGGCAGACAAAGATGAAAGATTTGTTGGCACAATAGAGATGCTTGAAGGCGTTGCAGGAAGTCATGTCAGCTAAGATGGAATTATCAGGTGATGGATGAAAATTCGCGGAAGACGATTTGGGAGCCTTGACTGTGTCGTGCAGCCGGAAAAGTTTGGCTGGGTCGGACTAGATAGTCTGACGGATCGACGTGAGTCGGTTGGAACAGAAGACGGTGGTGGGATCGGCGACGACGACACAGGGCGTGATGCTGATGGTGACCGACTTCTGGGCGTGGAAACACGTGGCGCAGGCCCCGAGGGCTTGTGTGGCTTCAACAAGACTATGGCACAGGGTCGATTCAAGACGGTGCACATGAGAGCTTGAAGTCGACGGGGCGTGGGGTGGACTGATCATCTACCATGGAGTCATGTTGAAGGTGGAGTTGGATTGAGGGGCTGCGATGTAAGGATCCAGGGAATCAAAGCTTATTCAGCAAGGGGGAAAAGCGAGTGACATGCAGTTCGGACTGGAGCCCAGTGGTCTGATGGAAGCGTGAAACTCGTCATCGGTCGGTGATGACCGGTGGTACTCTGCAGTAGGGGTTGAGTGGTGTGGGTTCGCGACCCTTGAGACTCGACCGGGACAGCGGAGGCTCGACGCGATAATAGCGGTGAGGCGTGCGGCATGCACAGGACATGGAGACGGGCCAGGGCTCTGGTGGTCATACATGTGGCGAGACAACTGCGAATTTGATTCGGGATGACTACAAGTAGCGGTGAAATTTCTTCAAGTTTCAGACAGGCGGTCAAGAAAGGAGCGGTGATGTTGAGTTCAGGTAACTCTTATGTGGGACACCCAATATGTGAGATGTTCACTTTCACGCAGGTCATTGATTAGTGTGTGATGGCGTTGGACTAATACTCTGGAAGTTGGGAGCACAAACTGGAGTAACAAGGAACTTAATTTTGCTCGAGTGTTGACTATGGTCAAGAAAAGAAGGGACTACAAGTTGCAGGTGGAGTCATATGGAGTCTTTGGAGTAGCAGCGGTTCTCATGGGATAAGCTCAAGTCTAATGTACATGGAAGTTTGACGCATGGACAAATTCAAGGTGGTGGAGAATATTCGCCAAGGTGGAGTTTGTTAGAGTTGTGTCGAATATTGTGTACAAGGTAGGTTACAGTTGCACTTGTAGTTGTATTGTGTTTAGATAGGATATGGAGTCGTGTCCTAATAGGACACTTGTATCCTAGGCCTCTCATATATAGCGGGGGTAGACACACGATGTAACCTATGCCAACATAATAGCACAAGCACGCAAGGGGGAGCCGGCGGCGTGTGCCGGCGCCCGGGTGGCCGGTGTGCGGTATTGCGACGGTGTCACGGGGAGGAGCGCCCGTAGTCAGGCCCCGGGGATGTAGCCATATCGGTGAACCTCGTTAACAAATCTCGATGTCCTGCTCGTGTAATTGCTTGTTCCTCGGATGATCGACGGTATGCCTCGGATTTATTCTAACAATGACTGACCTCTTTTTAATAATTGGCAGTTGAGTTACTCGCAAGTTAGGCCTTGCCGATGAGTAAACTCTTATGTAGAATAGTTCAACACCCCTATTTTACCTTGGATTTCATAAAGTAGTGAGATATCTATGGATTTAGAAAGTACTTTTCATGATATTGGTTTCTTATTCGTGTTGGTGAAATTATCTATGTGCAATAATTGACCAACAATGCGAAGCACAAGGGAGACTTTCTTGAATGGTACCCCCATTCCACAATCTAAGTGGTACACAAAAGTTAATCTAATCCGTCTACCGTCATTAAACAGGCTCGTCGGCCATGAAACCAACTCCAGCGCCCGTGCATTGACGCATCCAGACGCTTGGCCTCACCGACATCCGCTATTTAAAGGCGGTCACAGCCGGCTCAAACCACACCACAACACATCCGCTCCACACCCTCCATGAACGTGAGCGGGAATGCGTTGTGGGAGAGCCCCTCGACGGAGCATAAGCACGAGGTTGCTGCTCTTGCGGCCTCTTGGCAGAGATGTCGTGCTAGGCGGATCGAGGCCAGCACGCTGGCTAGCTTCCCGGAGGTCTCCGACGATGACCCCAGGACGAAGACGGGCTCCGACGACGACTATGCGCCACAATCCGCACTGACGCATGCTAACTTGACCATGGAGTAAGCGCAGACGCACTTCAAATCTGCCATGGCAGAGGAGCAGACAGCGCCGGCATCTATGTCGGCGTTCCAGCAAACTCATGAGGTACAAACTCTTCCTCCTCGAGCGGCACCTGCTAGCGGAGGGTCCAATCTACGGCGAGCCCGCGAGCGAGGAAGCTGTGGCGGCTATGGCCGCGATGAACCACAACTTCGTTGTCAAGCATTGGGTGCTCTACGAGCCCGCGTGTGGTCACCCCGCCGCTCACAACACAGAGATGGCGCAGCCGAACGCGGAATCAGCCTTGTGGTGCATGCAGTCGAGGACGAGAACGCCGCCAGCTGCGCGTCCTACACGCTACCAACAAACTTTCGGGCGCGTCAGTGGCACGAGGAGAGTGTCGGCCCGGCCACGTCCATCGTCGACCTCACATCCACCCGCGACAGACAAGTCGTGGACACCGACGAGGAGGAGTAGAGAATGGGAGACGGCGGGGCCTTGAGTCCCAAGTGGGACGGCCTGTCTCCCTTCTTCAACTCTTCCTCGCCGGCGACCGCACTTTCACTTTATTGGTCCTATCCCCGCCGCTCATGGAGATGGCAAGATGAACCCAACGATCGTTAGAAGGTAACAACAAGGACATGTGGAAGGGGCGCCACCGTAGGCTAGGTCTAGGTTCGGTCGCCTTTTTAATGAAAAATAACGAAAATGTAATGAATATGCTCCGGTTTAAATGAAAATCATTCGGTGTGCATGTAATTCGTCATGTTTGTTTAAATCCGGTTTAAAATGTATGCGGCTACGGTTGGATGGCCAGCTCCCGCATCAATGTCTGCGAATTGATCCTCATCGGTCAAAAGGCGCATGCGGTGTCCAATTTAGGAGTCAACGTTGCCCTTATTCCCTTGTATGTGAACCCGCACAACTTTAAATCTCGAAGGAACTTTGAGAAATTCACTTTGGCTCAAGAACTTTCAATCTCACCTATCTTCTATGTTCTCTTGTCCCCTTTATGTTTTCTCATTCCCATCCCTAAGTTCTATTAAATTTACCAATCTAACAAGGCGTGTTTGGTTCCGGTTTGACTTTTGGCGTTTTTTGTAACCTGGCCCGGTAGAGCTTGCTTGAGCTGATATGAGGTTTCAGACATGTTTTGCACGTTGTTTAATTGTCCACATTGCATCTCCTCGCATGAGAGTAGAAACATAAGCATGACTTTTATGGGAGTAGAAACATAAGCATTACTTTTTGTTGCATCTCTGTGCTCCCCATATGCATCGTTGTTTGGTTAGGTGCGCACTGATGGTTAATCTCACTCTTGTCCACATGAACTTGTCTCACACCACCACAGTTAAAACAACTTTTTCTATGTTCAAAATAAAAAAAACTTACAACATGAGAGTTGTGTGAAACAATGAGATAACACTAGTGGTCAAAGAAAATTTTAAACGATCGTAGTAATGAATTTGACAAAATTCATCTAAAATGAGTCCTGAACACGAAATTATTATGTTTGCCTATGTCCTCAAAACGGAGAAATTACAACATGAAAGTTGTGTGTAACAAAATGAAGCTAGTGGTCACAGAAAATATTAACCGGTCAATCGCGTGTGAATTTGACAAAAATCATCTCAAAAAGTTCCAAACATAAACACGAAATTGAAAATTAATAGTCAATGCAACTATGAACCAATCACGGGAATGGATTCACAACGTCGATGTGCATCTTCTTTTATGTAGAACTTATGTTAAGTCGAAGCACCATTGTGTAAATTAAAAGTGATTAGATGAAGAAGATTGTAGGTGAGAAGAACAGATCATGTGAGCCACCACTCCGGAAGGGGTGGTGATAGAGGCAAAGGTGTCCCGTCTTTCGATGAGATGGTGGTTATCGTTTTGGTGGAAGTCGACTTTGACGATCCGACTACGAACGTGCGAGGACGTCGCGCCTTAGCAATCGCTAAACCAACTCCGAGAGGTTATTGACCACGCCGGAGCACGATCAACCTGACCACGAAGGTCTGTTTCGTGTAGGCAAACGAAGAACAAGCAAGAAACTAAGATTGCAATCTGGATATTGCGAATATAAGAGAAAAGCTTTATTGATCAAGGTGGGGTTCTGTGACGCCTTTGTCTGGTCGTTGAACACAAATGAAGTACGCGAAGTTGCAGCTATGGCGAACTTTTAATCTAAACAAAACCCAAAGTCTAAACGGTGCCCTAAGGGCTGTATATATGGAGGAAGAGGAGGGGAATTTCGTGGCCCTTGGGGGAGGGGTCCGAAACCAACCCTATCTCTTGTTTCCCCACACATACGGACTCTAAAAACAGCCTATACTCAAGTATTTCGAAATTACATGGGCCTGGCCCAATAATAAGGTGACGCAGCACCTATAATAGTTTCTGGATGAAATTTATGAAGTGGCATCTTGTATATTTCGTCCAAGGCTTCATGCACTCATTATGGTGGCTTCAAAGTCCTGAAATCATCACTTGTAGCTCCGTTCTTGTTCCCCTTGCGCATGCCATCATCTCCATGCTTGGTCTTACTCCAGTGTTCATCCCTCTTATCCATGCCAGGCCCTTCATTTGTAAGCAAAACAAATGTATCCAATTTAGGCAGCATCATATTCTCAAGAACATTAGAATCATTACCAAAAAACGAAAGTACCTGATAATTTAATTGGCGTGCGCGAGCTCTAGTAATTGGTCTAGTATATGTAGTAGTAGGGGCTGTGGGTGTAACAATGGTATTGATGTCCTCATCATCCTCCCCTTCTTGAAATGAAGTCGTCCTCGATGGAAGCTCATCCTCCTCACCCAAATAAGGCTTCAAACCTGCAATGTTAAAAGTGGGACTAACCCCAAAATCTGCAGGCAGCTCAAGTTTATATGCATTATTATTTATTTTCTCTAACACCTTAAAAGGACCATCAACATGTGGCATTAGCTTTGATTTGCGCAAATTAGGAAATCTATCCTTACGCAAATGTAACCAAACAAGATCTCCAGGTGCAAACACAACATGTTTTCTACCCTTATCTCCAGCAAGTTTATATTTAGCATTGATACGCTCAATGTTTTCCTTAGTTAACTCATGCATTTTTAAAATTAATTCAGCACGTTCTTTAGCATCAAAATTAACCTTCTCCGAAGATGGAAGAGGCAACAAATCAATAGGTGCACGAGGTAGGAAACCATACACAATTTCAAAAGGGCACATCTTGGTAGTAGAATGCAATGAACGATTATAAGCAAATTCAATATGAGGCAAGCATTCTTCCCACATTTTCTTATTATTCTTCAAAACAGCCCTAAGCATAGTAGACAATGTTCTATTGACTACTTCAGTTTGTCCATCAGTTTGGGGGTGACATGTAGTACTAAAAAGCAGTTTAGTCCCCAACTTAGCCCATAAACATCTCCAAAAGTGGCTAAGAAATTTAGTATCACGATCTGAAACAATAGTATTTGGCACACCATGCAAGCGAATAATTTCACGAAAGAACAAATCAGCAACATTAACAGCATCATCGCTTTTATGACATGGTATAAAGTGTGCCATTTTCAAGAACCTATCCACGACAACAAATATGCTATCCCTCCCCTTCTTTGTTCGAGGTAAACCTAAAACAAAGTCCATAGATATATCCTCCCAAGGAACACTAGGTACAGGCAAAGGCATATATAAACCATGAGGATTGAGTCGTGACTTAGCTTTTTGACATGTAGTGCAACGAGCAACAAATCGCTCAACATCCCGTCTCATCTTTGGCCAAAAGAAATGTGTAGCAAGTATATCCTCCGTCTTCTTCACGCCAAAGTGTCCCATTAGTCCTCCCCCATGCGCTTCCTGCAACAACAAAAGACGAACAGAGCTAGCTGGAATGCATAGCTTGTTAGCACGAAACACAAATCCATCGTTAACGACGAACTTGTTCCATGTTCTACCTTCATCATCATGCACGTATTGATCTTTGATGGTCTCCAAACCAAATATTTTAAAGTCAAGTTGTGAAAGCATAGTATAACGACGAGACAATGCATCAGCAATAACATTTTCTTTACCCTTCTTGTGTTTAATGACATAAGGGAAAGTCTCAATGAATTCAACCCATTTAGCATGTCTACGGTTCAGTTTTGCTTGACTTTTAATGTGTTTCAAAGATTCATGATCAGAATGTATAACAAATTCTTTGGGCCATAAATAATGTTGCCATTTTTCTAAAGTCCGAACAAGAGCATATAATTCTTTATCATAAGTAGAATAGTTCAGACTAGGCCCACTCAATTTTTCAGAAAAGTATGCAACAGGTTTGCCATCTTGTAATAACACACCTCCTAATCCAATTCCACTAGCATCACATTCAAGCTCAAAAGTCTTATTAAAATCAGGAAGTTGGAGTAAAGGAGCATGTGTCAACTTATCTTTCAATACCGTGAAGGCTTCTTCCTGTGCGGTACCCCAAACAAAAGGCACATCCATCTTTGTAAGCTCGTTGAGAGGTGCAGCAATGGTGCTAAAATCTCTCACGAAACGCCTATAGAAACCAGCGAGTCCAAGAAAACTCTTCACTTGTGTAACCTTTTGGGCTGCGGCCAGCTCTCAATAGCTTCAATCTTGGCTTTATCAACTTCAATTCCCTCTGGAGTAACAACATAGCCAAGAAAAGATACTCGGTCGGTGCAAAAGGTGCACTTCCCAAGGTTACCAAACAAACGTGCATCACGTAGAGCAATAAAAACAACACATAAATGTTCCAAATGTTCTTCCAAAGATTTGCTATAAATCGGTATATCATCAAAATAGACTACCACAAATCGTCCAATGAAAGCACGTAAAACTTCATTCATTAGTATCATGAAAGTACTAGGTGCATTAGTTAACCCAAAAGGCATGACTAACCACTGATATAAACCAAACTTAGTTTTAAATGCTGTTTTCCATTCATCTTCCAATTTCATACGAATTTGATGGTATCCACTATGCAAATCAACTTTGGAGAATATTGTAGAGCCACTCAATTCATCAAGCATATCATCTAGCCTAGGAATAGGATGACGATAACGAATAGTAATATTATTAATGCCTCTACAATCAACACACATACGCGACGTACCATCCTTTTTAGGCACTAGTATAATAGGAACAGCACAAGGACTAAGAGATTCGCGTATATAACCTTTGTCGAGCAGCTCCTGTACTTGACGCATAATCTCCTTCGTCTCCTCTGGATTGGTACGGTATGGTGCACGGTTGGGTAGCGATGCACCAGTAATTAAGTCAATTTGATGCTCAATCCCTCGAATAGGTGGTAATCCCGGTGGCACGTCTTGTGGGAAGACGTCAGCGAACTCCTGCAAAATGTTAGTGACAGCAGGGGGCAAAGAGGAAGGCACGTCCTCGAATGAAAATAATGCCTCTTTGCACACAAAAGCATAGCAAACAGATTTGCTAAAATCTAGCTTATCAATATCAGATTTGGTGGCAAGTAAACATGCACTTTTCAATTTAATTTCAGAAGCAACACTAGATGGTTTATTATTAGGCTTCATTTGTTGCTCAAATTCTTTTGCCACAATCTGATTTTCACTCTTATTTTTCTCCTGTTTTGCTTTATTAGCTCTATTAGCATCATCTTTCAAAATGGAATCAGAAGTCATAGGAAGCAAAGTAATATTTTTATCCTTATGAACAAGAGTATACTGATTGTTTCTACCATGGTGTACATAATTTTTATCAAATTGCCATGGTCTACCAAGTAATAAGGAACATGCTTGCATAGGTACCACATCACAATCAACATAATCAGCATATGTAGAGATACTAAAATGCACATGAACAGTACGTGTTACCTTAACCTTGCCGCTGTTGTTGAACCATTGGATGTAGTAAGGATGTGGATGTGGTCTTGTGGTGAGAGATAGCTTCTCCACCATCTCCATGCTAGCCAAGTTGTTGCAGCTCCCTCCATCTATGATGACGCGAATAGAACGTTCTTTCACAACTCCCTTTGTATGGAACAAATTATGCCTCTGATTTTGCTCAGCTTGTGTAACATGCACACTCAAAACACGTTGAGCAACTAAACATTCATACCTGTCAGCATCGTCAGTAGCCATGTATTGCGTCTCATGATCAGAATCATCTCCACCGTGTTCTTCATGTGTAATAAGAGCCAAAGTCTCCTCATCATAGTCACTAGCGGACTCATACCCACAATCCTCAGTAGCAATCATCACACGCTGAGATTTGCATTCTCTCGCAAAATGTCCTCTTCCCTTACAACGACGACAAATAATATCACTTGTGTGCCCTGTTGATGCCATGGAAGAAGAAGAGCTCTGCACAGGCCAGGCAGGTGTGCTCTTGGCAGATAGTGGTGGTTGTGCCTGCTTTCTTGTATCACGGTTGGAAGTGGCACCTGATGGAGGTGATGGTGCAGTGGAAGTAGAGGATGCACGTGGTGTCCATGATGAAGGTCGACCTGCAGAAAAGCTAGTTCGCGCCAATGCCTGTCGATCCTGCACTTCACATTCAGCTTTACAAGCAAGATGGAATAAACGAGTGATATTTAGTCATTATACTCTAGAATGGTCTGAATCTCTCTATTTAATCCACCCATAAAACGTGCAAGCATAGCTTCATTCTCCTCAACAATACCACATCTAATCATGCCAATTTGTAATTCCTGATAATATTCTTCTACAGATTTTTTTCCTTGTCTTAAACGCTGCAATTTTTGAATTAATTCACGTTGATAATATGGTGGAACCCAACGAGTACGCATAGCAGTTTTCAAAGCAGCCCAAATAGCTGGAATAGGATATAATCTACAATGTTCAGACCACCAAACACATGCAAAGCTAGTGAAAGCACAAATAGCAGCAGGAACACGTCTCTCCTCAGGATATTGTAAACATGTAAATCGTTGTTCGGTTTCTAACTCCCAAGTAAGATATATATCAGGAACATATCTACCCTCAAATGGTGGAATATTCAATTTCAGTTTAGGAAGATGGTCATGATCTCGTACCTGAGGGAGAGCCCTACCATTGTGATTATTTGCATGTGGATGACCTGGTGGTTGTGGTGCTGGTGGTTGGACGTAGTTCTGATTTTGATCAGCCTCATCCTCATAATCTCCCGCATAATCATCCTTCGCATCAGCAGCAGGAGCCACAGAAGTATCAACAGCAGCACCAACAGTTTGGCCAGGCTGAAGAAGGACACGGCTCGCTCGGCGGAGGGCTGTTTCGCGACGTGGAGGTAGTAGTAGTAGTAGTAGTTGTTGTTGTTGGAGAGGTGCAGCAGGTGCAGCCGGTGGTGGAAGACGCGCAAGCAGTTCATTAAATCTGTTATCGAGCTTTGTTTCGAACGTCTTCTCAAGGCCAGTGATCTTCTCCATGTCCTCTTCAAAATTGTTCAGCACATCTTGCACCTGTTCAGTCATCATTTGCTGAAACTTATCATGAAGCTCCTTGTTCATTAAGTTCTCCCAGTGAATCTCGCCGGCTTGTGATCCTGGCATGGTTAGCAGCAATAGAAACACACAAGAATATGATCCTACAGACTACTAACAAGTGGTGGTGGTGGTGGGTGTCACAAATCCGTCAAGAAAATCTCAAATTCTTACCAGTTCTTACCCAGCAGCAGGCGGTGATCGGCAACCGACGTAGTCAAAACTCTCAAAGCTTGGATAGAGCGATTACCAGGAGAGTCAAACGCACGATGTAGATGTATGTGGAGCTGGGAAGGCTTATAATATGGTAGCAGAAAGGGTCAGCAATAATCAATTCAGAGATGCAAAGTTGAATAAACGCTCAACGACGGTACTGTGCTGGTCCTAGGCTAGACCGTGCTAGAGATGCGAGCCTAGAACACTAACAAAATCACGGCGCTGCACGTAAATAAGGGAGGAGCACGCTCTGAATTTTTTTCCTTTTTTTCCACTTTTTTTCCTCTCTTTTTTTTGCTCCGCAACAATTTTTTTTCAAAAAAGACTACAAATGGTCTAAAAACTGCCTAGCCAGAATTTTCCAGACTTCGTTTTTTTTAGTTTGGAACTATTTTTCTTCTGCGGGTAGCACAGAAATTGGGGAGTCCGACTTGGTCACGATTCGAAGTATCGCGTGATCTGGAACTCGCAAACAAAGCAACAAATACTGGACTCTGACTAGGACTGATGGCGGAGATGAATCTGATGGAACTCAGACTGGTGGCGGAGATGAATCTAGTGGAACTCGGACTGGTGGTGCAGGTATATGTTGCAGGTGGACTCAAATTGGCGTGATGGCGGCGGATATATGGTGGCGTATATGGACTCGGATTGGTGGTGAATATGTGGTGGTGGTATATGGCAGCGACGATGAAGTTGGTGTGGTGGTGGTATATGGCAGCAGCGATGATGATGACGCGGTGGTGATAGATGGCAGCGGCAACGTGACAACCTGTGAACAGAACTCGAAACTCTAAAGGACTAGACGCTAAGACCAGCAACTTGACACGACGATGCAACCGCAAATTCAACAAAGCAAATATAGAAAAGAGTATGCAATGGCTCAGATTGGTTCGGATAGGATGAACTAACCCTAATTTATTTATTTTGCTTTTTTTCGTGGACTAAAGGTATGAAGAACAGACTCGATCTAAACTACGAAAAACTGTAAAATCTCACCGAGCAACCTGGAAATCTGATACCACTTGATAGAGGCAAAGGTGTCCCGTCTTTCGATGAGATGGTGGTTATCGTTTTGGTGGAAGTCGACTTTGACGATCCGACTACGAACGTGCGAGGACGTCACGCCTTAGCAACCGCTAAACCAACTCCGAGAGGTTATTGACCACGCCGGAGCACGATCAACCTGACCACGAAGGTCTGTTTCCTGCAGGCAAACGAAGAACAAGCAAGAAACTAAGATTGCAATCTGGATATTGCGAATATAAGAGGAAAGCTTTATTGATCAAGGTGGGGTTCTATGACGCCTTTGTCTGGTCGTTGAACACAAACGAAGTACGCGAAGTTGCAGCTATGGCGAACTTTTAATCTAAACAAAACCCAAAGTCTAAACGGTGCCCTAAGGGCTGTATATATGGAGGAAGAGGAGGGGAATTTCGTGACCCTTGGGGGAGGGGTCCGAAACCAACCCTATCTCTTGTTTCCTCACACATACGGACTCTAAAAACAGCCTATACTCAAGTATTTCGAAATTACATGGGCCTGGCCCAATAATAAGGTGACGCAGCACCTATAATAGTTTCTGGATGAAATTTATGAAGTGGCATCTTGTATATTTCGTCCAAGGCTTCATGCACTCATTATGGTGGCTTCAAAGTCCTGAAATCATCACTTGTAACTCCGTTCTTGTTCCCCTTGCGCATGCCATCATCTCCATGCTTGGTCTTGCTCCAGTGTTCATCCCTCTTATCCATGCCAGGCCCTTCATTTGTAAGCAAAACAAATGTATCCAATTTAGGCAGCATCATATTCTCAAGAACATTAGAATCATTACCAAGAAACGAAAGTACCTGATAATTTAATTGGCGTGCGCGATCTCTAGTAATTGGTCCAGTATATGTAGTAGTAGGGGTTGTGGGTGTAACAATGATATTGATGTCCTCATCAGGTGGCTTCACTCGGGCCTGGCTTGCTGAAAGTGGCAGATTCAGGAATTCCACTGAACCACGCCGAGGAGTGCTTTGAATTTCATGCAGACCATTTTCTCCATGCAACCGAGGTAACCAAACAACCTAGATTTGCCTCCCAAAAGCCCGCACGGGTGTTATGCGAGCAAACAAATCGGGAAACAAAGATGAATGTGCTTACTTAATTATAGCGGAAAGATGTATTTAACACATCATTAACTTTGGCTACGTTTGGCATTGCGATGGAATTTTGTTTTTGAAAAGAAGGATACACTCCCGGCCTCTGCATCTGAGTGATGCATGCAACCATTTTATTGATTATTCACAAACCTTACAAAGTAGTACATCAGTAAGACTGAAGTCCACATCTTGGCAACACATGTCGCTACCTCTATGTCCATGATGAAGGGGTGCAGAATATCCGAGCCGAATACCAAACAGACATCACACCAAAGCCTAACATGCTTACTGATAATCATGCGGTGGATTATTATAAGGGAAACAGTTCTCATCAGTCAATTGATAATTATGCGGGTCCACCGCCTCGGCTGTGCGCCACTCCTCCCTTTGTGGACCCACCATCACGTCTTTCACAACAACACGCGCCCGTCTCGTACCTTATCCCCATCTCCCTCAATCCTATCATCCCGAATCAGCACCACAAGGGAGACGCTCGCGTATGTCATGCGCGCGCCGGTGCTCGCTGCTAGCCCGCTCCGGCAACCGTTATTCGCCGGCGAGGTATGCCTTCACTACCCAACTTCCATCCCTCGTCTTTTCTTTCGGTGCCCCACTTGTCATCAGCCGGGCAGCTGGCCGCCTTGCCGCTCACATCTCTTCCGCCCTGCATCTAAATCGGGATCGTCGACCCGATGTCGGCGACAGTGCCTGAGATCCACTCGGCCCCGTCGTCGTTCCAGCGGCACGCGGCGCAGCACGCGGCCTCTCTGTCGGGGATGTTGGTGTCGAGGGAGCTCTCCCTGTTGATCCGTCCCAGCCCTGCGCGAAATGTATCTAAAACAAAGCTTTTGTGGCAATAGTTGTTTCTAAAACAAAGCTCTAGTTGCAAAGAGGGATCATACACAAAGATGCTTTTGCAATGTCACCAATGTTTCTGAAATAAAACTCTTGTTGCAATAGTCACCGATATGGTTCCGAACCGAAGTTCTTGGTGCAATAGTCACCTTTGTTTCTGAAACAATACTCTTGTTGCAAAGTAGGATTGTACGCTGAGCAACCTATATCGGACGGCTCGCGAAAAGGTCCGCCGGCTGAGGCGTAGCACACCCCTTATTATAATCCTGTTTGCTTAACCAGCTTTCGCCTATTTTAGTGTTTATTATGTGACACAGGTGTGCTTACATTTATGTCTAAATCTACATTGCAAATTAATAAAATAAGCACAACAACACCAAGCATAGTCTGAAATTTTTAAGTATCTATAAAACCTAAATAGTTCATCCCCACTATCCTATTTTTCTTGACATGCAAGCTATCCACATCAGCAACCCTGTCACATCTAACATGCAGACTCCACGTCACCAGATCTGCCAACTAAGTAATTATTTTCCTTATTTTTTTCAATGAACCGTCTGGTCCAATCTCTAAATACTCTGTCTCCTCCCTTCGTGATAACTCCTTCGGCTTCTCCACCCCCGCCTCTCCCCCTCCCCCCATCAATAACATCCACCCCGCATCCCCAACCCTCCCTCGCTTCTACCATCCATCTCCCTCAGATTCCTCACCTTGGCCATCCTCTTCCTCATCTTGGGTTCCTCGTAAGGTCGGCGTGTCTTCTTCACCTACTGATGCCATCCAGGGCTACCTTGGATTCTGATTGAGTGATCGGCCAACAACGAGCAAGTCCCATGGCGTTGTAGTCTTAGATCATATGGCCGCCCTGTCCCCGCATCATGAAATTATTCTCCTCAGCAAAGGTTATGCTCCGTGCTCTCATCCTGTCCCACGCATGTAGATTGATGTTGTTGATTAAGTCTGGGATTAGCAGTTCTAAGTTAGGGAAAGTATGTATGTTTCATTATTATATTCAGATTCAGACTGCAGCTTTTGATGTTGTACGCCACAAGCAGCGGTATCTAGCTGACCCTCCCTGTGCATGGGAATTGTTTAGGATCGCATCTGGAAGGGTGTCGCACTCGCACCAACAGGGATCAAAGTAGGCTGATCGATAAGACAACGTCTTCTCGATGGACCGATTTCGCATGTCCGGCCCCAACAGGCAAACTCGACCTTAATCTACATGTATGTATTGTTCTTACTATAAGTTTCATCCAACTTTGATCCATCGGCAAGCTGATCTATATGCATATATTCCTGTGTTGCAGCTATATATAATAGCGACATGTGCGATGGTGGCCGTCGTAGGTTTACCAGCGGCCTGACGGGCAATGGACGGGAGTAACGCTATTCTTCCATGTTTTTGATCTCACTTTTTTTTTTAAAATTCGATCTCACCCTTTTGGTGCAGGAGACTTTAGCATCGGTCCATCGGATCGATATAAGCATTCAGTTCTTTCTTAGTTTTCTGAGAAAAAGCCAGTTGTTCATTCATTTGCTCAAAGAAAAAAAATAGATGAAAAGAAAAGAAAAGGAAAAAGGATCAGATGAAAAAAAATAGCATGAATAGTCATTATTTCCCTACATTTAAAATTGATTATATTTATTAAATCAGTCGAAGTCTTTCCGAAGGTACTATAGTTTTGCAATCCCCTTTTACAATGATGGCTCTTGTATTGTTCATATTCGTTGTGCTACAAAAGCATAGCTGGGTTTTTTTCTTAACTTTACGTTGTTTTCGTGTATGTTTATGATTTACCTGAGCACAAAAGGTTAACTATTGTTAACCCTTCCAGATCGATCATATTGCCTGCCTTGGTAAATAATAACTGAATATTCGACCCTCCATTATTTGTATGAGAATATTTTATTTTGCAATCAATAGTTAAATCACGCAAAAGTTGTAAACACACGAACAATGTATTTAAGGGTCGGTTGCATTTGATATGCTTTAGCATATTTTGGTATGAAGTTTCTGTTATAGCTCGGCTGCTTTTATTTCATGTAATTGGTGCTTTCTGAATATGCAGAAAAAAAACCTTTCAGATGCCTGTATAATGTGAGCTCTATCGAAATGTATGGATATCATATGTGTATACTGACTTTCCTTCTAATGCATGTACTTATTCTCCATGAAGTAATTATTTGTTTAAAGGTAATTTTCAGGTCATGTTCCTTCAACACTACTGGGAACCGCTGAAAATTGTACAATCACGAAGACCACAAGTGTAGCAGGTATGGTTTCCACGTTTTGTTTGAACCTAACACTTGATTGTACAGAGTGATTTTCTAAGTTTGCTTTGCGGAAATTTAATTGTGTGTCACTTTCGGGATTGACAACCATTGCATTTTCTTTAATTGTTTGACATGCTATCTTTCCCTCTTTTAACTGTAAAACTATGCCTTTGAATCCACCGGGATGAATTAATTATATTCGTTTGTTAAAATTTACCGAAAAAGGCTTTCGCCCCGCTTTATAAATAAAGCACCCACCAAGCACAAAGTATCAAGGTAACGACAGAACACAGCACACACCCACACACAACGCCACCGCAAGTCAGGTACCACACATACACGCACAAACAGACATACACAACCCCAAGTTCCGCTGTCGGCACAGCACAACATGCCCAACACAAATGCCCGACGAAACAACCCAAGACGGCGGCGGCGGAGGCGACGACATGACGATCTAATCTGGTTCCGGAGGTGGTGGGGGAAGCGGCGGCGCCAACCGAAGAGCCATTGCACGAAGCTGGGTGATGATGGAGGTGATGGCGTCTCTCTCCCTGGGCCGGCTAAGCGGCCGCCAAAGCTGCAAGTAACCAGACCATTTGAACAAAGAGTCAGTAGCACGACGAAGAGGGATATACTGAATCACAAGTTTATTCCTAACAGTCCACAGCGTCCAGGCCAGGACCCCAATGCACTAGTAGGAAAAGGGGCTTTTACCCCGGTTCATAAGGGCCTTTAGTCCTGGTTCGGGAACCGGGACTAAAGGGTCGTTACTAATGCCCTAGACCTTTAGTCCCGGTTCTTACACGAACCGGGACTAAAGGCCGTCCACGTGGCCGGTGCGGGGAGCCCAGGCAGGAGGGCCTTTGGTCCCGGTTGGTGCCACCAACCGGGACCAATAGGCATCCACGCGTCAGCACCTGGCAGGAGCTGAGGTTTTTGTTTTTTTGAAAGGGGGTGGTTTAGGGGTTTTGGGGGGTTAATTTAGGTGTTTCATATATTGTGTTAGCTAGCTAATTAATAGAGAGAAGTGTCCTCTCTTATCTCCGTGCTTGGTTGACGCTACGTACTATATACGTATGGAGAGGACTAGACACGCTAGCTAGTAATCAAATGAAGGAAACAGAAGATTGTCATGAACATATGCATACAGAGAGAAGTGATATCGACCACCTCTCCTTCTCCGAGATATTGGTCGAACAACAAGTTCTCGTATATCTATCCGACACTACCGGCTACATATATACAAATAATTATCTCTTACAATACAATCTCCTAATTATATTGTATGA
Organism: Triticum aestivum; assembly: GCF_018294505.1. Taxonomy (NCBI): domain Eukaryota; kingdom Viridiplantae; phylum Streptophyta; class Magnoliopsida; order Poales; family Poaceae; genus Triticum; species Triticum aestivum. Next base: position 121,405,335 of record NC_057802.1, on the reverse strand, counting down.
ACACAGGGTCCACATAGTATTCTCCGTTTTCAGCGATCACGTGGTCAAGGAAGAATGCCGCCAATTCCTCTCTAATTCCTAGCATACGATCTTCTGCTAGGAGTTGATCCCGCTTCCGAAAAATCTAATTTGAAGAAGGGGGTCAATACATATATATATGAATAAATGAAACTCAACACAAATGATGGTAATAAAATAAAATTGTGAATATTATTGCTTACGCACTTCATATTGTTCTTCAGTGGAGCTCCGCTCACAGGTATGGTAGCGGATGGACTCGCAAACGTAGTATCCACAGTAATTATTCCCGGGTTGCTGCCACAACCACTTTACAAGAAATAGAGGTCAATCAAACTGATAAGCAAGCATGCTAAATGGTATTGATCAAACTAGCGCTTGAATCACTAGGAGATGCGCGGAACATGCTACTATAGTACTTACTTTCGGGTGTCTAAATTGCAGCTGGTTCGGCAGTCCCGGGGCTTTTGAGGTGAATTTTCTCCAAACCCTGCCAGACAAAGAAAACAATTACTTGATATCAGGAAATGAACAAAGTTGCTGATATGGTGGATAATGATCGATTTAACTTACTTCTGGAGCATTTGAGTCATGTTCGCATAGTCCTGGGGATCTTTTCGTCTCGAGTCTAAGACGGTTACTACTCCCGGCTCAAGCTTAATCTCTAGGAGAATATAGTGGAAGCTGTGCATGCATGCATAAGTCATCAATTACATTACCATAACCTGGACTAATAAGGGAAACCGAATATGCAGAAGACAGTAACACTCACTTGAAGTTGTAAGGAAAGAGTATTATATCTTTGTTTTGATTTAATACCAACGATTGTAGCAAGTTGGCCTCGGCTTCTTTGGGATGTTTTTCAACCGTATATGCATCTATGAGATTTGTGTTAATGAACCCAATATCACCGATTTGTCTTTTCTTCAATTCGGCGATCTTCAATCTGCATAATATAGTGAGGATAAGTATAAATACATGCAATGAAAGAGCTGGCCTATATAGAGAGACTTAATGACAGAAGTAGTACTACTTACAGACAGTAGCAAGTGATCGTTGTTTTATCGAGGGACTTTAGATTGTAAAACTGGAAGAAATCCTCAAATGGAACATTCAGCAGTTCAATTCCAACGAGGTCATGCTCCGGTTTAACTCTCAGCGTCAAAGTACTCATCCCATCAGACTCTCTGCAGGTTTTCATGTACCAATCATGTAGTCTTCGCATCATCGTGCTTAGAGATCTGACATCTTTGACGAGAGGCTTCCCGTAATGGTATTTGTGTTCGTCCACCTCCATTATTTCATAATGTACATCGTCGGGCAGGTAATCTCCAAGATTGCTATAACCGGGCACCATACCCGGATCATTAGCGACGATGTCTTTTGACACCTTGAGCGGGGGGCACGATTGGTTCGCTTGTTCGCCGAGCTGGGCAATTTTTTTCCCAGCTCGTCGTTCTTTCATCCTTTTATCACTGACAGTACTTCCCGACCGCTCCGCTTCGGCATATGCCTTTCCAAGAACGCGCTCATAGTTGCCTCTCGGCGGAGACTTTGGTGGTTTTGTCAGGGCAGCCAGAGTGCGCTTTGCTTTCACCGGATCTACCTTCTCCTCCGGAGGTGGATGTTTCTTTGCTTTGACCCCTTCAAAGAAGTTCTTCACTTCGGCCCGCACGATCTTCGCGTTCTCCTCCTCGGTCCTCTCATATGGTAACTTCTCTGGAGTCTTCAGAGAAGGACCGAATCTGTATTGCCTCCCGCCTCTGGCAGCTGTACTGCTAGACGCCGGCAGAGCAGACGGAGCGGCTGCGGCTGTCTTCTTTCCTTGCTTACGAGGCGGAGGAGAAGGACTACGACGCGCCGGAGCAGCCGCAGCGGCGGCGGGTCTCTTCCGCCCTTGCTGACGAGGCGGAGAAGGAGGAGGCTGGCTGCTCTGGCGCCGGCGCTGGCGGAGAAGGAGGCGGAGTGCCGCCACGCGCCGGAGAAGGAGGCTGAGTGCCCTGATCACTCGCCGGAGGAGGAGGCGGAGTGCCCTTACTCGCCGGAGCCGTCCAGTTCGGAAGCTTGATGAGCTCCTTCCGCCATAGGCATGGAGTCTTCAGAGCTAAACCCAGCCGAGTCTCCCCTTCACCGGTAGGGTGGTCAAGCTGGAGGTCCTCAAATCCCTCCGTTATTTCATCCACCATCACCCTAGCATATCCTTCTGGAATCGGCCGGCAGTGGTAGGTTGCGCCGGGTTCAGTAGGTAAAACAGAGCCAACAGCCGCCTTGACTTTCAAGTTCTGCCATTCCGCCATAAGGTGGCAATGTTGAGACTCCGTGATAGCATCCACGGGGTAGCTAGGAGTAGCCGCATGCTCCAGCTGAGGCAGCTCGGTGGAAGCCACGCTGCTTCTACGCTGAGATGGCGGTGTAGCTTCGGGGGCAGTTTCGGCATCTCTATTGCTGTCTCGTTCCTCTAGCACTTGAACCCTTTCGTGCAGACGCTGAATTTGGATCTGCTCCACTTTTTTCCTCCTCTCCTGGGTTTTGTAACCGCCCGCGTCCGGAAAACCAGCCTTCCACGGAACGGAGCCTGGCGTGCCTCGTGTCCGTCCAGGGTGCTCAGGATTCCCGAGGGCCATTGTGAGCTCGTCGTTCTCTCTGTCTGGAACGAACGTCCCTTGCTGCGCTGCATCGATATAGTGCTGAATCTTCTTGACGGGTATTGCAAGTTGCTCGTCCGTCCAACGACACCTCCCTGATACAGGGTCCAAGGTTCCGCCAGCCCCGAAGAACCAAGTCCGGCAACGGTCTGGCCAGTTCATTGTCTGTGGTTCGATCCCTTTATCAAGCAGATCCCTCTCAGACTTGGCCCACTTAGGCCGGGCTTTGAGGTAGCCACCTGACCCCGTGCGATGGTGAAGCTTCTTCTTCGCAGCATTCATCTTGTTTGTCGCTGACATCTTCTTACTCTTTTCCGATGTCTTGTGGGCCACAAATGCGGGCCAGTGATCTCTGATCTTCTCATACCGGCCGATGAATTCAGGTGTCTCTTCTTTGTCGACAAACGTTTTCAGCTCATTCTTCCACCTCCTGAATAGGTCTGCCATCTTCTTAAGAGCATGAGACTTGATTAATTGCTCTATAACTGGCTTCTCCGGATCCTCCTCTGGCGGTAGGGTGAAATTTGCCTTCAGCTCAGTCCAAAGATCATCTTTCTGCATATCATTGACATAAGACACCTCAGGGTCTTCCTTCTTAGGCTTATACCATTGGTGGATGCTGATCGGGATCTTGTCCCTAACTAGAACCCCGCACTGAGCAGCAAAAGCATCCTTTGTCCGGAGGGGTTCAATCGGTTGGCCGTCGCGCGCGATTGCTGTGATCTCAAACCTTTCATCCGAGCGCAACTTTCTCTTCGGGCCTCGTCTCTTTACCGCAGTTGTGCTCGATCCGGAGGGCTAGAAAAAAGAAGAAAGACGAGTGTTAATTAATATGTGTACATACCAAAACAATGAATGCATCAATTAGCTAGTCAGCACAGGCTTAACTAATATATTTACCTGGCCGGACTCTGTTCGGTCACCGGAGCCGTCACCACGGGCTCCTTCTTGCACCAGCATTGGGTCACCGGAGCCATCATAATCATGTCTTTCCTCCTCCACTCTTCGATCACCGCAGCCAGCTTCTTCACCCTGTTCTTCCAGACCATCATTGTCGTTAAGATACGACAAGATATCACCTCCGGCTAAGATTATGTCCCCCAACACCTCTTCTGCTTGCTCATCTCGTCCGTGCTCCATTGTTTCTGCAAATATTACAACATGGCAATTATTACACAAACATGACAGCAGGTGGATATATTAGTGCAAACGTAGACCTAGCTTATTCCGGGTTTGGGGTGGCCTAGGCAACGCTTCAAGGGTAGGGGCGCGGCGGGAGGGGGTAGGAGACCGACATCGTTTTTTTCTAGGGTTTGGGTGTCCTCGAGAGTTTTGGTCGAGCGAGAGGGCCGGGGGGGGTGCTCCCGTGGTATAAGTTATCACGGTCGAGAGGGGGTATACATATCGACCGTCCATCATGTCGAAGTTATCTGGGAGGGAGTTATATATATCGACAACGACGACATACATACACGGGAAAATAATGTTATCGGGGAGGGGGTATATATCGACCCCCCACGTGTTGAAGTTATCGGGAGGGGGTTTTATATCGACAACGACGACATACATACACGGGAAAATAATGTTATCGAGGAGGGGGTATATCGACCCCCCCTCGTGTTGAAGTTATATCCCCCCTCGTGTTGAAGTTATCGGGAGGGGGTAATATCGACAACGACAACATACATACACGGGAAAATAATGTTATCGGGGAGGGGGTATATCGACCCCCCCCCACGTGTTGAAGTTATCAGGAGGGGGTATATATCGACGACGACAGACCCGATAAAACATAAGAAAACGAAGAAGAAATAAAAAGAGGAGAGAAGAAGAAAGGAATAGAGGAGAGGATTGAAGAAAAAAAGAAGAAAAAAAGAAGAAAAAAAGAGGAGAAGAAGAAAGGAATAGAGGAGAAGAAGAAAAAATAGAATATTTCTATTTTTTCTTCTTCTCCTCTATTCCTTTCTTCTTCTCCTCTTCTTTTTCTTCTTTTTTCCTCTTCTTATTTATATCTCCTCTTCTTCCTCTCCTCTTCTTCTTTCTTTCCTCTTCTTATTTTCTTCTTTCCTATCCTTCTTTTTCTTCTTCTTCCCTTCCTAGCTAGATATATAAAACTTTTCTAAAATTGTAACTTTTGCATATATAAAACTTTTCCATGTGGATCATCATTTCTCATATATATCGAATATATATCCATTGTCATATATAAAAACTTTCTATATATGAACAAAAAACTTTCTATGAACAAAAAAACATTTTTGACATATATATTCATACATTTTGAACATCTACATACATACAAATTTTTTTGTTCACATATACATTATAGCCACATACACATATACATCACATATGAACAAAAAAATTAAACTAATAAAAATAAAAAAACAGAGCCGGGGCGGCGGCTCTCACAGCGGGGGCGGCTAGGACGATGGCGACGGCGGGGGCGGGGCGGCGAGGGCGCCGGCGCACGGGGCCGGGACGGGGCGGGGGCGGCGAGGGCGCCGGCGAGCACGCGCGGGCCGGGCAGGGGGCTCGGGGCGCCGAGGCGGCGCGCGCGAGCAGGGGAGCACGAGGCGGGGCGGCGCGTGGGGGCAGGGCGACGGCGACGAGCACCGGGCGGCGACCCGTCGAGGCAAGGGCGCGGGGCGACGGCGATGAGGAGCGGGCGGCGACGGCGAGCACGGGCAGCCTGGCGGCGTCGGGGGCAACTGGCGAGGTATGTCGAAAATTTCCTAAGTGTGGACTTATATAGCAAAGCCTTTAGTCCCGGTTCGTGGCACCAACCGGGACTAAAGGTGGGCATTAGTCCCGGTTGGTGCCACCAACCGGGACCAAAGGCCTCTTTTCAGCAGCCCAAAGGGCGGGAAGCGGCGGCCTTTGGTCCCGGTTGGTGGCACCAACCGGGACTAAAGGGGGGGCATTGGTCCCGGTTGGTGCCACCAACCGGGACCAAAGGCCTTGCGCTGCCCGCGGCCAAAAGTTTAGTCCCACCTCGCTAGTTGAGAGGGGCTCGGAGTGGTTTATAAGCTCCACTGCGGCTGCCCTCTCGAGCTCCTCTCAAATGCAGGCTTACGGGCCTAATGTCACACTGTGCTGTCTGTTGGCCTATTGGGCCTTCTGCGGGCCTGAATCCTGGCCCAGGTTGGGTTTCTAGTCGTATTCAGGCCGTGGTGGCCCAATAGGTGGCAGTTTTTTAAATTTTTTGCATTATTTATTTTCTTTTGTTTTTTGCTTTATTTTTTAATTCTTTTTGCTTTTAGGTCAGCAAAATTATAAACTGTCTGTTAGTGCCATTAGTTTTAGAAAACATATAAACTTTCTATTAGTGCCATTAGTTCTTTATGAAAATTCTTTTTGCTGTATTTAGTTTTTTATTTTCTTTTTTGCTATATTTATTTTGTTTTATTTCTACTTACAACAAAAAACTTATTTATTTTATTTTATTTTGTTTCTAATTACTTATTTATTTTACTTTATGATAATTCTTTCTGCTATTAAAGTTTCTATCAAAAAAAGTTCTTTATGAAAATTCTTTTTGCTTTTAATGATTAAAAATAAAAAAGAGGCGCAATGCGCGTTGATTTGCTTCAAGCCTTTCGGAATAGTGTAGACTGCACTGCACATAGCTCGATGCAGTCTACCTTATTCCTCAAGGCTTGAAGCTAAGCAACGTGAGCATTGCGCCTCTTCTTCATCGTCTCTGCACTCAGGGCTTATAAACCGCTCCTAGTGCCTCTCAGCTAGCGAGGTGGGACTAAAAAACTGCTTAGCTAGTAAGAAACTCTAGTACCGGTTCGTGCCACGAACAGGTACTAAAGGTGCTCGTGGGGCCACAGCCTCATTAGTACCGGTTCGTGGCACCAACAGGGACCAAAGGGTGGAATTGGTCCCGGTTCGTGCCACCAACCGGGACCAATGGCCTTGCACAGCGGCGTGGTGGTGAGTTTAGTCCCACCTCGCTAGCTAAGAGAGAGCCGCACCTGTTTATAAGGTGCGGTGCGCCTGAGCTGTCGAGCTCCTCTCTAAAGCAGGCTTACGGGCCTAACCTCTCTGCACTCAGGGCTTATAAAGCATTTCAAATGAACTCTGAAAAGGTTGAAAGTTGGCATGGTATCATCATTTCATCCACATAGCATGTGCAAGAAAGTTGAGAGGGTTACGGCAAAAACTAGATGCACTTCTTGTACAAAACGGACAATGGTATCATACTCGTCTATTACAAAGTTGGCATGCTATCATCATAATAGTTGCGGGAGAAAGTCTTCACTTTTTCTTCGCTTGTGTCATTTGCTTATTGCGCCGTAACCATGGATAATCTTCATCGTTTATCAGGATGCTTGGGTCAGCCTTGACTTTGAAGGGAGGAATTTCATGAAACTTTTCATAATCTTCAGACATGTCTGTCTTGCCCTCCACTCCCACAATGTCCCTTTTTCCTGAAAGAACTATGTGCCGCTTTGGCTCATCGTATGATGTATTCGCTTCCTTATCTTTTCTTTTCCTCGGTCTGGTAGACATGTCCTTCACATAGATAACCTGTGCCACATCATTGGCTAGGACGAACGGTTCGTCAGTGTACCCAAGATTGTTCAGATCCACTGTTGTCATTCCGTACTGTGGGTCTACCTGTACCCCGCCTCCTGACAGATTGACCCATTTGCACTTAAACAAAGGGACCTTAAAATCATGTCCGTAGTCAAGTTCCCATATGTCCATTATGTAACCATAATATGTGTCCTTTCCCCTCTCGGTTGCTGCATCAAAGCGGACACCGCTGTTTTGGTTGGTGCTCTTTTGATCTTGGGCGATCGTGTAAAATGTATTCCCATTTATCTCGTATCCTTTGTAAGTCAATACAGTCGAAGATGGTCCCCTGGACAACGAGTACAACTCATCACAAACAGTGGTGTCACCTCTGAGACGTGTTTCCAACCAACTGCTGAAAGTCCTGATGTGTTCACATGTAATCCAGTCGTCACACTGCTCCGGGTGTTTGGAGCGCAGACTGTTCTTGTGTTCATCGACATACGGGGTCACCAAGGTAGAGTTCTGTAGAACTGTGTAGTGTGCTTCAGACCAAGAATATCCGTCCCTGCATATTATTGAGTTCCCCCCTCCAAGCGTGCCTTTTCCAGTCAGTCTCCCCTCATACCGCGATTTAGGGAGACCTATCTTCTTAAGGCCAGGAATGAAGTCAACACAAAACCCAATGACATCCTCTGTTTGATGGCCCATGGAGATGCTTCCTTCTGGCCTAGCGCGGTTACGGACATATTTCTTTAGGACTCCCATGAACCTCTCAAAGGGGAACATATTGTGTAGAAATACGGGCCCCAGAATGACAATCTCGTCGACTAGATGAACTAGGACGTGCGTCATGATATTGAAGAAGGATGGTGGGAACACCAGCTCGAAACTGACAAGACATTGCGCCACATCACTCCTTAGCCTTGGTATGATTTCTGGATCGATCACCTTCTGAGAGATTGCATTGAGGAATGCACATAGCTTCACAATGGCTAATCGGACGTTTTCCGGTAGAAGCCCCCTCAATGCAACCGGAAGCAGTTGCGTCATAATCACGTGGCAGTCATGAGACTTTAGGTTCTGGAACTTTTTCTCTGGCATATTTATTATTCCCTTTATATTCGACGAGAAGCCAGTCGGGACCTTCATACTGAGCAGGCATTCAAAGAAGATTTCTTTCTCTTCTTTCGTAAGAGCGTAGCTGGCAGGACCTTCATACTGCTTCGGAGGCATGCCGTCTTTTTCGTGCAAACGTTGCAGGTCCTCCCGTGCCTCAGGTGTATCTTTTGTCTTCCCATACACGCCCAAGAAGCCTAGCAGGTTCACGCAAAGGTTCTTCGTCACGTGCATCACGTCGATTGAAGAGCGGACCTCTAGCTCTTTCCAGTAGGGTAGGTCCCAAAATATAGATTTCTTCTTCCACATGGGTGCGTGTCCCTCAACGTCATTCGGAACAGCTAGTCCGCCGGGACCCTTTCCAAAGATTACGTGTAAATCATTGACCATAGCAAGTACGTGATCACCGGTACGCATGGCGGGCTTCTTCCGGTGATCTGCCTCGCCTTTGAAATGCTTGCCTTTCTTTCGACATTGATGGTTGGTCGGAAGAAATCGACGATGGCCCAGGTACACATTCTTCCTGCTTTTGTCCAGGTATATACTTTCAGTGTCATCTAAACAGTGCGTGCATGCGTGGTATCCCTTGTTTGTCTGTCCTGAAAGGTTACTGAGAGCGGGCCAATCGTTGATGGTTACAAACAGCAACGCGTGCAGGTTAAATTCCTCCTGTTTGTGCTCATCCCACGTACGTACACCGTTTCCATTCCACAGCTGTAAAAGTTCTTCAACTAATGGCCTTAGGTACACATCAATGTCGTTGCCGGGTTGCTTAGGGCCTTGGATGAGAACTGGCATCATAATGAACTTCCGCTTCATGCACATCCAAGGAGGAAGGTTATACATACATAGAGTCACGGGCCAGGTGCTGTGATTGCTGCTCTGCTCCCCGAAAGGATTAATGCCATCCGCGCTTAAACCAAACCATACGTTCCTTGGGTCAGCTGCAAACTCAGCCCAGTACTTTCTCTCGATTTTTCTCCACTGCGACCCGTCAGCGGGTGCTCTCAACTTCCCGTCTTTCTTACGGTCCTCACTGTGCCATCGCATCAACTTGGCATGCTCTTCGTTTCTGAACAGACGTTTCAACCGTGGTATTATAGGAGCATACCACATCACCTTCGCAGGAACCCTCTTCCTGGGGGGCTCGCCGTCAACATCACCAGGGTCATCTCGTCTGATCTTATACCGCAATGCACCGCATACCGGGCATGCGTTCAGATCCTTGTACGCACCGCGGTAGAGGATGCAGTCATTAGGGCATGCATGTATCTTCTGCACCTCCAATCCTAGAGGGCATACGACCTTCTTTGCTGCGTATGTACTGTCGGGCAATTCGTTATCCTTTGGAAGCTTCTTCTTCAATATTTTCAATAGCTTCTCAAATCCTTTGTCAGGCACAGCATTCTCTGCCTTCCACTGCAGCAATTCCAGTACGGTACCGAGCTTTGTGTTGCCATCTTCGCAATTGGGGTACAACCCTTTTTTGTGATCCTCTAACATGCGATCGAACTTCAGCTTCTCCTTTTGACTTTCGCATTGCGTCCTTGCATCGACAATGACCCGGCGGAGATCATCATCATCGGGCACTGGTTCCTCTTCATCTTCAGCAGCTTCCCCCCTTGCAGCATCATTGGGCACATCGTCTGGTTCCTCTTGATCTTCAGCAGCTTCCCCCGTTGCAGCATCACCGTATTCAGGGGGCACATAGTTGTCATCGTCCTCTTCTTCTTCGCCGTCTTCCATCATAACCCCCATTTCTCCGTGCCTCGTCCAAACATTATAGTGTGGCATGAAACCCTTGTAAAGCAGGTGGGCATGAAGGATTTTCCGGTCAGAGTAAGACTTCGTATTCCCACATGTAGGGCATGGACAACACATAAAACCATTCTGCTTGTTTGCCTCAGCCACTTCGAGAAAATCATGCACGCCCTTAATGTACTCGGAGGTGTGTCTGTCACCGTACATCCATTGCCGGTTCATCTGCGTGCATTATATATAATTAAGTGTGTCAAAAACCATTACAGAACATCATGAATAGATAATTAAGTGACCAAATTAATAGAAGTTCATCATCACATTAGAACCAAAGTACATACATAGTTCTCATCTAACAACATATATATAGCTCTCCAGAGCATCTAATTAATTAAACCATACATTGAAACTATGTAAAACATTTCAATGCGAAAACAAATGCGATCATAATCGCAACCAAGGTAACAATTGATCCAACGGCATAATGATACCAAGCCTCGGTATGAATGGCATATTTTCTAATCTTTCTAATCTTCAAGCGCATTGCATCCATCTTGATCTTGTGATCATCGACGACATCCGCAACATGCAACTCCAATATCATCTTCTCCTCCTCAATTTTTTTTATTTTTTCCTTCAAGTAATTGTTTTCTTCTTCAACTAAATTTAACCTCTCGACAATAGGGTCGGTTAGAATTTCCGGTTCAACCACCTCCTAGATAAATAAAATCTATGTCACGCTGGTCGGTATATTTGTCATAAACAATAAATGAATCAAATAGTTATAAAAAGATAATATATACCACATCCGAATCATAGACAGGACGAGGGCCGACGGGGGCGGATACCAAAACCATCGCACTATGTAATAAGAAGGAATAAAATAGTAAGAAAATTAGACAAGTATCTATCTAAAGTAAGAATTTTTTTCTTTCAAAAAGAAGATAAGAACAAGAGGCTCACCACGGTGTTGCCGGCGACGAGATCGGCGCGGGCGGTCGACGGCGGTGAAGACGGGAATGGGACGTGACGGGCCGCTAAACCTAGACAAATCTCGAGGAAAATGGAGCTTTGAGGTCGAGCTTCGAGAGGACAAAGCTTAACTAGTGTGGCTCGGGCATTTCATCGAACACCTCATGTGCATAGGAGGTGAGCTAGAGCACCACAAAGCCCTCCCCTCGCCGGCCAGAGAAAAACAAAGCACTGGAGTGCTCTGCTCGCGGGCGAGGGGTATATATAGGCACCTCATTGGTCCCGGTTCGTGGCATGAACCGGTACTAAATCCGGGCCTTCTATCTCGGTTCATGCCAAGAACCGGGACAAATGGTTGTGGGCCAGGAGCGAGGACCATTAGTCCCGGTTCGTGGCTCGAACCGGGACAAATGGTTCCATACGAACTGGGACCAATGCCCACGAGGCCCCGGCCGGCCCCCTGGGCTCACAAACCGGGACGAATGCCCCCATGGGTCCCGGTTCGTGACTGAACCGGGGCTAATGTGAAAACTGCCCTGTGACCTATGCCCTGTTTTCTACTAGTGATGGTCAGCCACCTAGTGTGGCGCAACGCGGGTGGGATCGCCTCGAGTTCGGCAAAGAGAGCGGGGAAATTGTTATGGTCCCAGTTTCCACCCACAATCTCGCGGAAACAGCTCCAAAGGAACTGCGTGGACACGCAGGTGAAGAAGATATGGTTCGAATCTTCTTCAGGCCCACAGAGCGGGCAGCGCCCATCCCCAGGGCCATTGCGTTTCAGAACCTCAACGCCAGATGGGAGGCGGCCGCGAATCCATTGCCACAAGAAGATGCTAATTTTCAGGGGGAGGCAGATCTCCCAAATGGAGGAGAGCGCCTCATGGCCAAGCGAAGGGGCGATGGCCAGGTATATAGATTTGGTGGAGAATTGCCCAGAAGGCTCTAGCCGCCATCTGGCACGGTCATCGTCCGTCGAGAGCTCAGGTTCGTGGAGTGCAATGCAGTCGAGCAGCTCCTGCCAGTCCTCGATCTCAGCCGGGCCGAAAGGTCTCCGGGACGCTAGTTGCCCTAAGTCAATAAGGGCGGTCGCCACGGAGATCTGTGGCGCAACCGCGATGGAGAAGAGGTTCAGAAAGCGGGCCGCAAGGGGCGAGTCGCCAGCCCACCTATCGAACCAGAACAGCGTGGCGGTGCCGGAACCAATCTTGATCAAGGTTCCGATCCGAAGGACAGGGAGGCGCTGAATGATGGACTGCCAGAACTGTGATCCCCCAGAACGCTGGCAGAAGGCGAGAGGCTGACCATGGAGGTATTTCTGCTGAATCATGCGGAGCCACAGTCCACCTTCACCATTAGCGATCCGCCATAGCCACTTAGTCAGAAGGGCAATGTTCATGTGTTTGGAGGACATGATACCCAGACCGCCCTGGTCGCGGGGTTTGCAGATCTCCGACCACCTGACCATGTGGTACTTCTGCTTATCTCCCTCGCCTGCCTAGAAGAAACGCCCCTGGACGGTGGCAATCTCATGATGGAGGGTCTCGGAAAGGCTGTAGAAGCTCATGATGAATAATAGTAGGCTGGAGAGGGATGAGTTAATGAGCACCGTGCGGGCCGCTTTCGAGAGCCATCTACCCTGCCAGGGCTCGATCCGGTGCTGAAGCTTTCCCACCATGGGGCGCAGCTCGGCCACCGTAAGCCTGGAGTCGCTAATGGGGATCCCCAGATATGTCGTGGGGAAGCACCCGAGGTGGCAGTTAAGCCGATCCGCAATGCTCTTGCGCTCTTCTTGGGTGTAGCCTAAGACCATCACCTCACTCTTGTCGAAGTTGATCTTAAGGCCGGCCATTTGCTGAAAGCACAGCAGGAGGAACTTGAGGTTGGAGATATCACTCTCCGAGCCCTCCACCATGATAATGGTGTCATCCGCATATTGGAGGAGGGAGATTCCGTTCCCCCCAACCAGATGCGGTACTATTCCTTTAATGTGGCTAGCCGCCTTGGCCTTATCTAGGATGGCCGCCAGGGCATCGACCACCATGTTAAATAGGAACGGGGAGAAGGGGTCGCCCTGACGCACCCCACAAAATGTGGGCAAGAATGGGCCGATCTCCCCATTGATGTTCACCGCAGTGCGACCCGAGGAAACCATCTGCATCACCCTGGTCACCCACCGGTCGTCGAAGCCCTTATGAAGGAGACATTCCCGAAGGAAGGTCCAACTGACCATGTCATAGGCCTTGTGGAAATCCAGCTTCAGGAAGACTGCCTTGAGGTGTTTGGAGTGCACCTCATGGAGCGCTTCGTGGAACACCAAGACTCCATCAAGGATATAACGGCCCTGAATGAAGGCTGACTGGTCCGGGTGGGTGATCTGGTCGGTGATAGGGGCCGCCCTAATGGCGTACCCCTCCGCAAGGATGCGGAAGATGACATTAATCACCGTAATCGGGCGAAATTGTCGGATGTCGGACGCCCCAGCCACCTTGGGGATGAGAGTGATTACCCCATAGTTCAGCCGGGCGAGGTCAATGGATCCAACAAAGAACTCATCAAACAGGGCCATCACCTCAGGTTTGATCACCTCCCAGAAAGTCTGGAAGAACTTGACTGGGAGTCCATCCGGGCCAGGAGCCGAGGATGGGTTCATGCCCTTAATTGCCGCCCATACTTCAGCCTCAAAGAACGGGGCCGTGAGGGCCGCGTTGTCCATAGGCATGACGCAGCAGTGGGCCGGCCAAATGTCTTGTGCTAAGGCAAGACCTCCCCGAGGGGAGGCAGAGAACAGGTCTCTGTAAAAGCCGTCTACATGGGCCTGGATCTCCTCAGGCCGCTGAAGGAGGGTCGCTCCGTCCCACAGGAGGGGGATGGAGTTACGGCGTCTACGGCCATTAGCAATGGCCTGAAAGTAGGCCGTATTGGCGTCCCCCTTGAGGACCCAATTCTGCGTACCTCGTAAGCGCCAGTATGCCTCCTCGTCAGTGTAGATGACCGTGAGCTGATCTTCCAGGTCGTGTCTAAGCATCCATTCGTCCGCCGATAGGCCGGCGGCGTCAACCCGCAGGTCAAGGGCCTGGATGCCCTCAAGGAGGGCTTTCTCCGCTCACGGATATCCCGGCCCACATTGGCGCCCCACCCTTTCATGAATTGCCGTGACCGTTTGGCACAGAAATGCCATGAATCAACGGCGGAGAGGGCCCTGTGGGGGCATCTCGCGCCTCTCGCCATTTGGCAACCACCGCGGCAGTAAATCCAGGCTGGCGTCGCCAGAAGGTTTTGAAGCGGAAGCGGGGCGGCAGGGGTGGGCGTTCATTCTCCGAAGAGAGGAGTAGGAGGACGTGGTCTGAGCCAATCCGCGTAATCGCCCGGAGCGACGCTAGGGGGCAACGAATGTCCCACTCAGGGGAGGCGAAGACCCGATCGAGGACCGAGCGAGTCGGATCAACTTGGCGGTTTGTCCAAGTGAACCTGGCCCCGACTCGATCGAGCTCTCGCAGCCCCATGTCAGCAATGTAGTCATTGAACATTTGCATGCGAGGGAAGTTCACTAAATTATTGCTCTTGTCTTCTTCCGTCCCGATGAGGTTGAAATCGCCGCCCACTACCACCGGTAGCTGGGCGGAGGTTACCTTCCTACGGAGCTCCGCGAGGAAGGCCTCAGACCGGCGGTGATCGGCAGGGCTATAAACCGCAATGATTTCCCATTTGAAATTGAGAGCCCGCTCAAACACCTCCATGCTAACGAAGAACTCTCCCTGGTCCATGCTTCCTACCTCAAAGGTGGCATCTTTCACGCCTAGGAGGATGCCACCTGAGTGGCCCGTACTCCCACTAGAAGGGAGCCAATGCCAAGCGAACAAGTCGGAGCTCAAATGCTCAAGTTCTGACAGGGAGAATTCGGTACGCATCGTTTCTTGGATTGCCACAATGTCGATTCGCTCAGTTCGCATGTATTCTATGAGTTGGCGGCGTCGACCATCTTGGCTGAAACCGCGGATGTTCCAGAAGAGGGTCCGCATCACGCATCCATCGGGGGGCTGCTTGACCCCAAGACACGTGAGGCGCTCTGGGCGCGGAGGGCTGCGGTACGCGAGCGGGTGCGGCCCCGGATCTCACCGGGGCGGCCGCCGCGAGGGAGGCGGCGCTCGGAGCAGCCCCGGAAGGGGCTGCCGAGGAGGGGGGAGACGTGCACGGGCCTCGGCCAGACGACCATCGAGGATTTCCCGCGCATGTATCGCCTCGATCTGAACTAGAGGGGGGGGCAACCTCCCCCTTGAACACTATGGCCGAGTCCGCTGCCACCTTAGCTAGGTGGCCAAGCGGAGCCGACTCCAAAGCAGAGAAGGAACAAGTAGCAGAGGTGGCCGGAATGGACGGGGTACCTGTCTCGAAGTTCCGGGAAGCGGCCCGGAGCGCAGCCCGCTCGGGAATGGGTAGAGCCGGGCTACCCGCCGGCCTGGCCGCCTCAATCCGAGCGCTGCGTCGCGAGGAAGTCACCGGGGTCGAGGTCGACCGGCCCCTCCTGGAGTACGTCGCAGACCGAGGCGGGAGTGGGGGGGCGGCCATCGGGGTGGCCACCACCGCCGACAACCCACCGAGGGCGATGCACGAGGAGGCCGAGGGGTGGGTCGGCGAAGAGGCAGGCGGGGCCGGAACTAGAGCCATTGGCGCCGGGGTCACGTCCAGGACAGGGGGACGCAGGCATCCCCAGGTCCGCCCGACCCGGGGTGGTGCGGGGAGTGGAAGGGGGCGGATCCCCTTCCGGAACCAGCCCATCCCCCACAGGAGGTGAAGGAGCATCCGGCGAAGGTGGGGTAGCAGGCGAGGAGACGATCCCGGTGAAGAGCTCTGCGGTGATGGAGGGAGGAATACCGTCTAGGGAGCGGGAGGACGACACCGGGAAAACGGCAAGGCTCGCGTAGGAAGCATCACTCCCGTCCGAAGGGGGTGGGGGGCCGCCCCGTGGCCGCGGCCGGCGCCCGAACCACCCCTGGAAGCTGCTGGGGGAGGAGGAGGATCGCGGGGGCTGTCCTCAGACTCGTCGTCGTTGTCCTCTGATCCAGAGTGCCGGTCATGGCGGGGACCACGGTCGATGCAATGCCCCCTGGGCTCCCACCATCGGGGTCGCCCAAGAGGCTCTCGTCGGGGATGCGTGGGCGGCCGATGTGGTTCGGCGGCTCGGGAGAGATCCGGAGGTCGAACCCCTGGTCGTTGAAGAACACCCGGACCGTGACGCGAAGCTTGGACGAGTCAAGGCATTTGACCTTGACCCGCACCTCCTCCTCCTTGCAGAGCGAGAGCTCGTCCACCACGACCACCTTACCAAGGAGGCGAGACATGTTCCGAATGACCCGCTCCGAGTGCGCGATGTCGGGGAGGCCGCCGACGAGAATCCATGTCGTGTCCAGGACGGCCACAGCCAGGGGGTCCTGGACCGGCACAGAGATGTCCACTACCAGCTTGTTGAGCGCGAGGGTGATGTCGCCGCCGCGGATGCCGTAACCGTGACTGACAACGTCGGGGAAGACCACCGGGAACTGATTGCCAGATAGAAGAGTGGTCTGCCAGTCCCAAGTGCAGTGGTAGAGGTGGTTGAGCTTGGCCTCGATCATCTCGGGGGACGCCACCCCGTCCCGGACGGTGACGATCGCGAGGAGCGAGGGTGAGGGAGGAGGGAGGTCCGGGACCTCAATGTGGAAGAAGCCGAGGCACTCGATCCCATGCCCGTACATCATCAACTCCTCCGGCATCGGCCGGTCGGGGCAAAGGGCAGCCGGATGGCCAGGGTCGGCGCAAACGAAGCAACACTGGAGGCGGGAGCATGCCACCTGGGAGTGTCCAGTGATGCCGCAGTTGAAGCACTTGACGAGGTCGGCGGCACGGTCATTGGGGAGGAGGGCGGTCGGCGCGAGGATGGTCGGGTCGCGCGCCCGAGGAGTGGAGGAGGCCGGGCCGGTGCCCCTCCCCAGGCCCCTCTTCTTCTTGCGCTTGGGGCTTGTCTTCCCCCGACCGGCACCAACCGAAGCTAGGCTCACCACAAGGGGGCTGGTAGCGGCACAGCTCCACGAGAGGCGCTGGGGGATGCACACGGGCAGGGGAGCCGGACCGCCCGCTACGGTGCGGGGAGCGGTCGCCATCACGGCGGCGAGGTGGGGATGGGGAGCGGTGGCGCTGAACCCGCCAATCGGCGGCCTGCGCGGGCGAGCGGGACCGGGAGCGGTCCCTGCGTTTAGCCCGGACCGACGAGCGACGAGGCGGAGAGCGGTATTCATAGCGTGAGGGCGAGCGGCGGTCGGAGCGGGGAGGGGAACGGCGGTCGGAGCGGGGAGGGGAGCGGCGGCCATCTCGAGCCGACAGCTGACGATGGAGATCGGCCTCGTGGCGAGCCATGTCAGGGGAGGGGCGGGGCGCCGCGCGGTGCTCGTTCGCCTGCCGCTTGGGATGGGGGGCCCGTCATCCCACGCGCGGGGCATGGCCGCCGGCGAGGATGGGGCTGGGGGGACGCCGGACGGAGAGGCGGCGGCCGGGGGGGCTCGGGGGAGGAGCGCTAGGGTTCCAGGCGCGGCCTCGGGGTGGAGTGCGGGATTGGGGGCGAGGGAGCCCAGACGGGAGCCAGATAGACTGGCTGACCGCGTGGGCCGGCCCACGGGCGTCCGCAGGGGGGAGGCCCAGAACAGAGGGCATAGCCGCCCGGCAAGGGGCAACCTGCCCAGGGAGCGTCCGACCCAGAGCCTCACGGCCCAGCCAGCGGGGCAGGGGGATGGGCGCGAGGTTTTCCCTCGTCGCTGTCATTCCTGACGCGGCCGGTGCCGGAGCCAAGGGGGAGCGGGCCAAGAGCGCTGGGGGCCCCGGCTGGGGGAGAGGCGAAGGGAGGACGAGCCGAACGACGCGATGAAAGGCCTGAACGGCGAGGTGCGGCGAAGAGGAGGGATGCACCGAGCAGCCGAGTCGCGAGGGGGAGCAATGGCCGGGGAGGGAGGGAACCCGAGGGTCACAGAGCGCCAGGAGAAGCACACCCATCCCTGGTCGGACCGCCCCCCGACGCCCCACGCCGGAGCGCGGCGGCGGCGAGCGGTCCTGGAGCCCAAGGAGGCAGCTTTCCGGGGCGGGGATGGGGGCGCAACACCCACAGTCCGGCGAGGCCGAGCGGGTGTAGCGGAGCCGTCACCCCGGGGCGGGGGGACAGCCACCACCCGAGTGTAACGCCCCGGATCCGATGCGCCAGGTGTCTGCCAGTTGTTCGTCTTCATTGCCATGTCATTTGCTTGCGTGTTGCATTTTTCCATGTCATCATTTGCATTTCATAACATGTCATCATGTGCATTGCATTTGCATACGTGTTCGTCTCATGCTTCCGAGCATTTTCCCCGTTGTCCGTTTTGCAATCCGGCACTCCCACCTCCTCCGGCGCACCCCTCTTGTTTGTTTTTCATGTGCGGGTGTTGAACTTTCTTGGAATGGACCGAGTCTTGTCAAGTGGCCTTGGTATACTACCGGTAGACCACCGGTCAAGTTTCGTTCCATTTGGAGGTCGTTTGGTACTCCAACGGTTAACCGGGCTTCCGCAGAGTCCGTTTGTGTGTTGCAGCAAAAACCCCCCTTCAAACAGCCCCAAAACCCCTCTAAGTCCGCGCTTTGCTCTCGGTCGTTCGATCACGATCGCGTGGGCGAAAACCGCACCTCGTTTGAACTCTTCTAGCTCCCTCTGCCTATATATATGTGTGCCCTCTCGAAATTCGCGGATGATACCCTAGCGTCTTCCACCTCGCGCCGCCGGACAAATTCGTCCCCGCCGGACATGTCCACCCGCCACCTCACTCCAGCCAATAGCAGGCTGCCACGTCGCCTTCCCCGCCGCCTCAGCCAACCGGCGCGCGCCACCT